>NC_143582.1:144580805-144842805 GCF_048544385.1 Mastigoproctus giganteus
AAACAATTTCCAGATAACCTATGATATCAAAATATTACTGCACTGGCATCAGGGACACAAGTGTGCACCACGAAAACAGTCCCTATAACAGTACGCTGCCATCACCAGCCTGCATTGCTGACATCCGACCAGATTGGTCCCTGGAGCCATGTTGTTTTCAACATATTCTGTCCTGCCGTCATCGTGAAATAACAGGAACAAGAATTCGTCAGAAAAGGAAATATTTTTCCAATCGGCCACTGTTCAGTATTGGTGTTCCTGAACATCCTGCTGTAATCATGTCTTCTTGTTTATTTCTGACCCGGGTGGAACTGGTTAATTCGTTAGCTGAAATACCCCATCCGTGACAAGGTACGATAAGCTGTGCGTCCTGAAATTCCTCTTTCGTTACAACCAACTTCTGTACTCGGTTGTTATTTAACTGACTGTAGTCTTCCTGTTACTCTGAATAAGTAGTTGTTGTAGTAAAATTGTATGATCATTAGCAACTAAGGCCATGTTGATCCATGTATATTGTCTTCAAATTTCGCGTGCTCTGAGGTTGATTTTCTGTTTGATGGACGAAGACCCATGGAGTCTATCGATGGTTTATTGAACACTTGCTAGTAGAGATAAGGACATCATAATCCCATTATACAAGGCTATTATTAGACCGTACTTGGAATACTGTGTTCAAGTATGGAGACTGCGCCTAACGAAAGACATTGTTCTTCTTGAACGGGTCCAAAGACGGGTAATTCGGCAGGAGAAATCGACAAAAGGGCGTCCATATGAGGAAAGACTACGAATACGTGGGTGGGTTGCAGGGCTTGGAAACTAGGCACGTTAGAGGAGATTTGATTGAGGTGTTTAAGGCTCTGAGAGGAATAAATAAAATGAAAGAGGACGAAATTTTCACGGTTCAGGTTGAGGCTGACACTGTGAGGAAATTCAAAAGTCAGCTGGAGGGGAGGAGGAAAACGCGTAGGTTGTCTATTTTGTTTTTTTATTTTATTATTATTTTACTTTTCTTTTTTTTTTTTTTGGCCTGAGGCTTCCTTGCTGTTCTGTGGATTTCTTCTTCTCGAAATACTCTCCCATGAACTGTACACACTTTCGCCACGCATTAAATGCTTCTTGCAAGCCATTTTTCGAAAGAGTGCCAAGTTCTTCTGTTGTGGCTCTGCGAGCATCGTTGTGTCGAAGCGAAACGCTTGCCTTTCAGAGGTTTCTTCAGACGTGGAAACAGGAAAAAATCACGCGGGGCTAAGTCCGTTTATTAAGGGGGATATGGCAGACCCTTAGCACCTATGGAAGTGATTGCTGACCGCACAATATTAGCTGTGTGGAGCCTGGCATTGTCTTGATGGAGAAACTTGCGGAATGTTCGGCCACACCGGAATATGGTCGCCCTACCAAGACATCATAACTATACGCTTCATTCTTCTCTTTAACTGCTTGGTAGCCGTTGTTGTATAATAAAATTCATGTAGACTTGGCCAGGACGACACATGGCAAAAAGAAGACTCAATCGGGTTGATGCCAAAATCACACGAAGAAAGGAAAAACAATATATAGTCAACGGTGGTAACGACGTTAATCAATAAGTTTTGTTCGAGGTAGGAAACTATATCAAAAGAGAATACAATTGAGTTATAAGGCAGATATTCTGATAGTGTGGAAGCTGGTTAGCTGGCGCCGTCTGTTAAAGACTGAAAAGTTTCTTTATTTGCAATTAAATCCTGTACATTTCCAGGAGCAAAATGATGAGATGTAGTTGAGATTTCTTGCCGAAATTCTTGGTAAATTGGGCAAGAATAAATTGCGTGTTGCCAGTCCTCTATACCACTGCATAAGCAAGAATCTTTGGAGGTGAGATTAAACTGTAGGGCCTTTGCAACGATCCGTGTCCAGTTATTAAGTATGATCTGAAGAGACTGGGGAAGAACCATTTCTGTACAATATTAGAACAGGTAAATGAAATGTCAGGCATAAACGACTTAGTAACAATACCTTTGTAGACAAGGGCCACCTGGATAGGATATCCAACAGTTGGTGCGAAGATTGCATCATTTCTCTTTTTTCTTTCTTTGGATCAACAAGTGGATCGACAGCAATATTTCCTAACATAACAGCAGAGGCCTTTATAAATAGCTAAATAGCATGAAGGTTAGCAGGTAAAGTCATCACCATAAGCTTATTTATATTTGTCAGCTCATCATTGAGTCCAATCATTTAGGACTAAGATTAGAGTGTATTTAAATGTAGTTTCAACTCTGAGCATGTAGTTTCATGTGAAACAATGCATCTTCACAGTCCCGGCTTTGTGTAAAGCCGTATTGAAGGGATGAAATTAAATTGGCCTCCTCAAGCAGCGAATTAATTCTGAAACTGATTAAACTTCAAGTAGTTTGCCTAAGTCTGAAAGCAAGGCAATTGGCCTGTAAGGTTTTGGGTTGTGCCGAGATTTTCCTGGTCTTGGTAAAATTATTAGCAAAGCCAACTTCCAGATAACAGGAGAGGTACTAAATTCTAAGCATTTATTAAAGAAGAAGAGCATGTGATTTGGTTGTAGTTCATAGAAACGAAAAGTACATTGAAGTATATCTAGTCCAGATCATTTGTCCTTTTTCCTTGAACAAAATGTAGATTTTAATTCTTCCGATGAGAAAGGCAACGTTCAAGTGAGGGCAAAATATGATTCATTTAAATTTCTGATTTCAGCCTGCACAGGGGAGTCAAGAGTTGGATAATCCTGCAGGAAGAGTCTATCTAATATTTTATTGACCGTACTCTTCCACTTTAAGGTATTTGTTATTCGTGTATTAAGGATATCTCGTGGATTTAAATCAAACCCCATGAATCCTCATTACCAGCAGTTTTTACTAAATTTTGCCAGGATTCCAACTTATTCTTTAAAAATTGATTTTTCGTATAGTTTCTTAGTATTTTTAAATTCTTTGTGAAATCTTGAGCATTTTAATGGTAAGATATTGTTGTTTCTTCGTGATTTTTGAAACATTTTTCAAGCTCGATAAATTTTACGTCTTAGTAGTGTGAGTTTCTGTGACCACCAAGGTATGGTTTTGGTGGTCAAGAACCTCGTTGATCTGGAAATGGCTTTCTGAACTGTCTTTTGAATGAGAAGGGGGAAAAGACCAGGATTAGAATCTCATCAATGAGTTGAGGAAATTTTATGAGCCGTTTTTTTTTTTTTTTTTTCAGGCAAGGACAGAAAAGTTTTTTTCTTCCAACAACTGAAGATTGAGTTGTTCTCGGGAAACCCTAATATACCAATTTTTTTCATCCTTATATATCTGCCCACTTCTTTGTATCGCATAGTACGAACGCACATGGTACGAAAACAAATTCATTAATTTAATAAAATTTTAAGTTTATTCTTTTCTACGCATTTAATAAAATTTTAAATATTAGTTTTAAGGGTGTCAAACTCAGAAGTATTCGTCGAATTAGTGAGCTCTATGAAGTTCCCTGGGAGGGAATATTGCAGTAGCATGCCAATGGCATTACTAAGAAAAATATATTAAATATTTTTCCTTGGAACTATCTCTTGACCCATCAACATTTATGTCGTATATGTTATTTACAACACACACATAAGTGGTTGTTGTTGGGTTTTAGGCACAACATCAGCGACTTATATGTGGTCGATTTTTCTGCATGAAAAACACAATTTCCAAGAGATAAAACCACGCTGCCCTCCTGAGACCGAATAACTCGCCCTCGTTGTTAAAAAGTAATATAAAAATTCCTCGCGTCATTAACAGGATTCGAACTCAGGTCTTTCCCACCCGGTATGGGGAATTATACCAACTGTGCACCAGCAGATGGAAGTTTGTCGGAACAAACTTCCATCTGCTGTTGTGGAAGTGGGTAGTTTGAATAAATTTATGGAAGGATTAGACAAATTATTAGAGCGATGGACAAATTATGGTTAGTTGAATTATAATGCCACTACTAATATTCATAAAGTTAGATGAGGAATGCTGTATAATGTTTACATGTGGTACGTAAAACTTGAATCAAAAAAAAATATTAAACCTTGTTTTTTGTGGATGCTAAATAAAGCGTTCCAGTTATAAATATTTTCCTGTTCAAGAACTGATTGAGGGCGACATGAGTCATTGACCCACTTAGCCAGCATTATTAACTGGTACAATTCGCACGATACCTTTTTCTTTTGGTGATTTTAGCCGGCTGACTCGGTTAAGAGAGACTCGGATAATCGGGGTCCTACTATATTTAGTGTATAGAAATAAACAAGGGCAAGATGATAGCGAGGATACAGTTATAATAAAGAGCAAAGACAGTGAAACTAAAGCCTTATTGATATCACGGATATAAGAGGTACAAAAGCGAAGAGCCTTTTTGTTTAAGACAAAAGAAAAGAACAGTTCGTACAAACAAAGAGGTAGGGGAAAAATCAATACAGCAAATCGACTTGATTTTTCCTTATTATGGTCCTGATATAGCGTTTCATCACACAATAACGGTTTGCATCTCGCTTTTGGAAATAAAATGGTGTTTAGCTTCCTTTGTGCCCTAAAATCTCTAAAAGAAACATCTAATACCTTCTGCAGTTTAAACAAATGCACCCTGGAAAATATTCTTTAAGTTTAGAGAATTAAGAAAAACCCGAGTACCCGGAGAGAAATCTTATTTTTAGACGGGCTCAATTAGTAAGCCGCTATCCACTCAGTCCGTTTCGAAAAATACATCGTTATCTAACGCTATAAAATAAATCTCCAGGTTTACAACAGCGACTAATGACCCTAGCCCATTATTTTTATTTGTCCCTTCCAGCAAATGGTTGCCAGTAACGTTGGCAATCACTAGGGTTACCTCTTAATGAGATCACGAAGCCATTTGCTTCCAATGACAATAATAAGTATCTTCAGTTTATCATGTTACCTAGAGAATGGGATGAAACAATTTGCTATATTTACTACTTAATCTGCTGACATTTACGTGCCTTTTTTACGAGGATGGGCTCAATGAGGAATATTAGTTTTGTTTTAAGTTTATTATCACCTTCTGTGTGATAAAAGTACGGGAACCGTACAAAATCCAATTTCGTATCTTCTGCCTTAGTAGTAAAATCAGTGGCTTAGATGGTTGCGTGATAACTGGGACCAGCGAAGAATAATCATCAGAATTTGGGAGAGTTTTTCCTGTCCTTTCTTATCTTCTCTTAAGTAGCCATTTCTTAAGAATTCTTATGTACAGAAGCATCTGTGTCTACCACCTGGAAGTTATTTGAAGTCTTCATTGAACACAACTGACGTGTCTGCAGCCATTTATAAAATTACTTTCATATTTTATAAGTGTCATGAGGATGACAGAACTCAATTACACTTGAGAAATCTGGAATATTTTATTAAATTTTGTTTTCTTACCCATTCTTAGTGCAGGCATAGGGGGATCAGTGACACATGAAATATGGACTTTATCGATCTGGCGATATATGCGAGAGACGCCAAGCCATCATTCATAAAAGAATCATTGAAATGTAACTCCTCCTCTACAAAAAATTCGAAATCCAGAATACTGACAAAAGGATTTATAATCTAAACTTAATAAAAGCTTTAATATCATCTACACTACTGTTCGGGGAATTCTTTAGGGGACATCTTTCCGTCTGTTTGTCTGCAGCCCTCGAATTACTGCGTGCAGTTAAGAATAGAATCTCATCCACCCTCCCTCTCCTCATTCCTTCATTGAGCTGAAGTTTCGCAGGTCGGTAACCATCAAGAATAAGATCTGCGAAATCAGTGAACATTTGTCGTTCACGTGGATGAACGCGTTTTTGAAAGGAACTACTTGGAAATTAATATTAGTGACTGTTCAGTGCCACTCATCCTTTCTATCGATTAGTTGAACTGTCGGCCGAAATGCGCCCTCAGAAAACGTGCATAAAGTGCAGCGAACCGTACGAGGAGACATAATTACTTGCGACTTGTCCCTCTGAGTTAAGTCTCGGTTAGAGCTAATACTGTGTTTGAGAAGATATTTCTGGAATTTTAATACAAAACTGGACCGGGGATCTTGTCTTCAATGAGTGGCATTCAAATAATGGCGGTTGATTCAAAAATTTCGTTATCGAGTTGTTATACAGATAGAACAATGTACATTAGAATTATTAAGTAGTTAATGATTCTACTAATGTACATTATTCTAATGGTTAATATTGTTTTTCTTTATTTATCTTGAGAATCTGAAGGCAAAAGTCTTTTTGGAATGAGAGCGAGCTGGTAAAAAGGTCATCAAAATATTTTAAATACTTAATACTTCTCGATATCCACTTCAATTCTTGATTTGTTTTTCATCAGCACGGAAATCATCTTTTATCTTTTAATTAATACCATTTGTAAGAGATCATAGGTTAAAGAACAAGTTTTATATTGCTTTATGTACTCCTTTTCAGCTGGAAACCCGCGACTTTCTCTTTAGAATTTGAGAAGGGTATTTTGCTGATGGATATAATCCTATCTGGGAGTCCTTTGGGTCGTAAAAAGATCTGTTTATACTTTTTCCAGTCCACCCGACTCTTGAGAATCATTGCTTGGTATTTGACAGCCCAGAACAAAGTTTCTTGAATGAGATGTTAATGGTCCTTTCTCGTTGCAGGAAATATTAACATTTCTTGTTTTTTTTGCCAGATTTTCAGATGTGGGAGTTTCAGTGTGCCGAATATCATTCATTTGACGTCAGATGAAATTTTTAATTGCAAGTGAACTGTTTTCAGGTTCACCCTAAAAGAGTAGATTCTTGGAGACTGAATAGAAGTCCTCATTTCCGAAACTCTTCCGGCGTTCTTTAGAAAATACATTCCATTGAAAATAGGCCAGCAGACATTAAAGAACTTGAACAGTGTCCAGACTTGCAAGTTTGAGTAAAAACGAAAATCCACACCTATAGAAACCTCTTTAAATAGTTTGTTTTGGCTTCTCAACAAGAAGAGCTAGCTCATCCCAAAAATTGTTCCAATAAATTTGATTTTAACAATTCTGACCTGGTAATTTCATTACTTATATTATTCTTAGATCCATTCTCTCATCAAACTGTTTAATATAATTTTAAAATATCTTACTTGTAATCCATGTCTTTCTGTTATGTTCATAAATACCTCATCAGCAAAGGACTGCCTCGCACCTTCTTGGATTTCACTGTAAACCCCACTGCGAACCAGAAGACAGAGAAAGCCAGACTTCTAGGTCATCTACAGCAAGCTTGGCAAGCCCGATGGAACGCATCAACAAAAGATATCGTCACCAAGAATATCCCAAACCGCCAACCTGGTTCCAGCCAGGTCTCTACACAACTCATTTGCTAACAGGCCATGGAGCGTTCAACGCAAAAGTAAATTACTTCGGAATCACGGATAACCCACTCTGCGTCTGCGAGGAAATCGAATCGTGGGACCACATCATGTATGAGTGTGCCAACTATGAAGATCTTCGCTGCAGAATAATAACAGCGACTACCTACTTCCCTAAAAACATGAAAGCCCATATTTTTGACACGCCCGAAGAGTACGGAGCCCTGACCAAATTTGCATCAGAACTATTCACGCGACGCAGAACATTAAACGCCATATATATGGAGCCAACAGACTGAATGCCAGCTAGGCCAATTGAACTTGGTGGGACCTCACCCCCAAGACAAACAAATAATCATGACTGTCACAATGACATGGCTACTGGATGGAACCAGCCACCAAAGAGAGAATACCAACCAATGACTCTGACCTCGTGAAATTGAGATACTCATTGGATGGGGCTTATCCCAAGAGACAACGAGGGAGTAACACCGGAAATGCCAGTAATCCATCCTGAGATAAAACTTGCCTCACACTGAAACGGACGCTGGACAGGGGCCTAACCACCCCATGAGACACAGCCATACTTGCGACGAACCCTATGAGACTCAAACACCGGACTTTACAATTACGAACTGGACCTCAAACACTTGACAACTAAATACTGGACTCTGATCACGATTGTGACTGCAGAACCAGCGTCTGACGATCTGGACTAAGCACCTGACCTGGCCCACTTTTCTCCCTACCCCGGTGTAGGGAGGGGAGGAGATGGGGACCTTCTCTTTCGTCCCCATTATTCTGACTTTCCCCCCAGCGTTCAGTCTTCCCCCACTCTGTACACCAGCGCACCCCCCACACAATGGAAATTAGCATCAAAATTCAAACCGGTATTTTTTTTTTTTTTTCCATAGGCCCTAGCCACTGAAATCTCAGGAAATTAGGTGGCAGGGCCTGCAAGAGTAAAAATTTCAAATTACTGGGTACCTAGTCTGCCTCCACGAGGCCAGGTGTGGGCAACGTTGGGCCCCAGCAGGGGTCCAGCGGCTAACTGGCCAGAAGAACAACGATACTACATAACACTATACTTTTACAAAATCCATACGCTTTTAAATCTCTGGCCTTTCCAGTGAACTGTTACACCCACAATGAAAGCCACGCGGAGATGGGGGAAACCCCTGGTACCGTTTGACATCAATATACTTAACACTTTACACTTCATTTAAAGATATAAACTTTCCTTTGGAGGAATATGTCAAAGAGAACTTGAGGACAACATTGGAAGCAACATACCAAGTTGTTCGAATAGAGACGAATAGAATATATGCTATAGGACTTTGTGGTCACTCTTTTATTAGGCTGTTAGACTGATATATGCATATATGAGGACTTGTTCATTGTGTTAGAATACTTCAAATTTCATAATTGGAACAACAACAAGAACGTTGTTGTTCCAATTTTCTGTTTACTAGACGAGAAACCCGAGTTTCCGGGAGGAAAAACCATACTACCCTCAGCTGAGACCGACTAACTGAGCCACGATGTGATTAGGCCCATAAAAATTCCCATCAACGTTATTCTAACTCAGGTCTTTTCTACCCAATTTGGGGAGGACGGCGATTCTACCAACTGTGCTACCCACGAGGGCTGGCAAGAACAATAATATTATTATATCACCTGTAAATAAATTGTAAACCTTCTACACTTCTATTCAAGGGAATGGATCCAAATAGTTTGCTAAAAAAAATGACCTTCCACAATCTTTAGTAAGCAAATGACTGCTTAAAGCCACGAATTTCTGATTGCCATTGTATACTTAATTTAGAGCGGCCATACAAACCTGTTAAGTATTATTATAGAACAGTATTTGATTAATATATTATTCTTATTATTATTTAATGTGTTTTAGCAATATTTTCTAGATCTAATGCTTTTTTTTTATGAAAAAAAGAACTACATAAATTTCTCAGCAATGGCACATGTTATTGCAGAATAGGCAAAGCAAAATACTGATAGGATTTCTTTCTTTCTTTCTTTTAGGAAATGAGAAAAGGATGACGCATGTTCTTTCGAGGGATTCGCCGCTCTAAATCATCCAGAAGAAAGAGACAAGCCCGCATCAAGATGTAGTTTCGCTAACACTGGACTTATGGAACACATCGCAGTGTTGTCGAGGTGGAGTTTGCCTACTCCACAGTGGGGACCCACCCTCATGCCGACAAATGTATCGCCAACTTGGGAGCCACACACTCCACTGGTGGTCGATCAAGAAAAATCGTTCGTTCCTCAACTGACTGTCTCTTTCCACATCGTAAACGGAACAACCTTCACAATAAACGACACCGTCGGAGTGCAGAAGGAGAAGGAACGGCCGTATTCAACCCCCGAAGTGATTCTGATCGCCATAGTAGCAGGTATATTAAGTATCATGACAGTTGTGGGAAACATAATGGTGATGATCTCGTTCAAGTTAGACAAACAACTTCAGACCATCAGCAACTATTTCTTGCTGAGCTTAGCCATTGCTGACTTCTCCATCGGCCTCATCTCGATGCCTCTTTTCACCATGTACACGCTGTACGCTGAATGGCCTTTAGGGCCCCTCATCTGTGACACTTGGTTGGCGATCGATTATCTCAACAGCAACGCATCCGTGCTAAATCTTCTGATCATCAGTTTCGACAGATACTTTTCCGTAACTCGACCTTTGACCTATCGAGCAAGACGAACTACAAGGAGGGCGGCGGTTATGATCGCGAGTGCCTGGCTCATATCGTTGGTGCTGTGGCCTCCATGGATCTACTCGTGGCCGTACATCGAAGGGAAACGAGAGGTCCCCGAGGAGGAGTGTTACATCCAGTTTCTGGAGACCAACTCCTACGTTACCTTCGGGACGGCTATTGCAGCGTTCTACGTTCCTGTGACTGTAATGTGCATCCTGTACTGGCGGATCTGGCGAGAGACGGAGAAGCGAAAAAAGGATCTCACGCATCTGCAAGCCGGAAAGAGAAACGGAAGCCGAAAGTCGACTTCCAGCGATGATCCGGTTCCCGAGCTCGATGAAAATAAGTTCCCGCGTATTATTTCGTGTGTAAACGATGAGACCACGGAAACCACCTATGTTCCGACGTCTTTGTGCGTGGAAACCTCTAAATACATATCACGGGAACAAAAAACGCGGCCCCAACAAGTAAAAGACATCCTCTTTGCATGGTGCAAGATCGACAAAGATGTGGACGGTCCAGAGGACGACAGCACGAGCCACGGTTCTCCCGGAGCGATAACTCCAGCTTCGGTAGAAACACCGATACAGTCCTCCAGGACAACGTCTATGATCTTTCGACCCGAACAGCTGGCACATCTCCAGACGCTAACAGCCACCATCAAACGACGCTCGGACCTAAGTGTAGCTGTGGTAGACCGAAATGGACAGATGAAGACGGACGAAGTCCCTTCAACGTCCTGCGCTCCAGCTGTCAAATCCAAGTCAAGTGACTCCATTTATACCATTATGATAAGACTTCCTACTCAAGTTTCGCCTGATGGTGAAGGGGAGTCTCAAGCGTCTATTAAGATGATCGTGGAAGAAGACGGATCGGAAATCGAAACAAGCATGCAGCAAATAAGGAGTTCGTCCAGCATGGGAGCGCTGGCGACCTCTCGACCAACGGACCTTAATCTCCCTCATAAAGGATCGTTAAGGAACATTGCCGATGCAGCTTTGGAACCAATTCGTCTACCCCTAAATGCAAAGCTGGTGCATAAACAAATCGTCAAACACAGAGCTCCCAAAAAGAAACGAAAGCAGCAAGAAAGGAAGCAGGAGAAGAAAGCCGCAAAGACACTCAGTGCGATTCTATTGGCTTTCATCATTACGTGGACTCCGTATAATGTGCTTGTGTTATTCAAAACCCTCTACAGATGCTTGGATGACGACTGCATCCCACAAGGCCTGTGGAACTTTGCGTATTATCTGTGTTACATCAATAGTACAGTAAACCCTTTGTGTTATGCACTTTGTAATGCGAATTTTAGAAGGACTTACATGCGAATCTTGTCTTGCAAATGGCACAACAAGAAAAGACATTTGACAAACCATGGATATTTTAGCTAAAGCATTTTGCTAGATACCTTCCTAATATATATACATACATACATAGATATACATTGTATTGTCCTAGAACGATATAAGTGTGTTGTATTTCAAATAAACTTCACACCGGCTTTCTTCTATTTATTATTTCGTGCTATGCATACACCGTAAAGTAGATTTAAGCTTTTACTAGCTCTCTGCGGTTCTCTTAGATCTCAGCTGCACTATGAACCCCGTTCTCGTCATCGGACCGATAATCGCCGTAGTAATCCAACGTGTAATTATTTGGATTTCTACAAGAACACACATTTTCCATTAGCTTTGGTCGCACAATAGGTCAGACGACCATAAATCCTCCGCTGCAGAAGGCAGATTCGATCCCCAAGCAGACTGTTTGTCACTTCCATCTCGGGCTAGTGACGCCATAAAATCGATATCGAAATGTTGGCGAAAAATAAGTTTTTCCACTCTGATCTTCAGCGCTCAACTCTGCTGAATCTGTTAACCACTCAGCTGAAGGCCTCAGTGATTTTTTCTGACAGGTTCTCTTAAGCTTCGATTATAGAAAAAAAACTTGCTCAATACGACGATTATTTTATTAAAACAAGATCCGCATTGCTCGCTCCAACCAGATGTTCTTTTATGCATTTCTGTCACCCATTTTATGACGTACGGATTTATTTTCAAGCGCTGTTATGAAGGGAATAATGACAGCGTTCATAAAACAAACGAAACATGAATTAAAACTCTAAAAGCGATCCCATTTTGCGCGAGTAATCAAATTTTCAAGTAACCAAAAGGCGAAGTAAAGAAGAATAACAAGCAACTGAACGGCTTCCGTGTAATAACTCTTTTTCATTTTCGTGTAAGGTCTTTGAAGAAGACTTAAAGGTATTTCAAATTATAATCCGTCTCCGCGCGCTAAAAGAGTGCCAACAAGAAGGATGGACTGCGCTGTTTTAAACCATTAATCTTATGTGTGGTGCTAGATTTTTTTCCTTAGTAGAGTTCTGTCAATGACATTGACAGAGATACTGAAACCTCGTGTACCGCAGAAACATTTTCTCTCGAATTTAATCTTCCAGCTACCGGAAAATGTCAGTTCCACGAGGCGCTGAGACATGCCGTTAGTACTTGTTTTCTTATTGTTGTTGGACTTGGTCACACTTCAGAGAAATCTGATAAGTTTTAAATTTTCTGGATACAAGAGTTTGTACGGAATGTGGAAAGACACTGGAAGTGACTATTTCACCTTCGCTGTTAACTGCGAATTGGAATCGATACTACTTAACTTAGGGTTGTCCCAAGCATGACAGGAAACAAATTACTTTTTTTATAAGTTATGGCTGTTGGATTTTAGGCGCATCAGGCGTATACATATGTCTGCAAAATGGCGTGTGTCCTTGGTCGATTTGCCTGTTTTCTGGACAAAAAACCCGAGTTTGTAGGAGAAAAACTACTACCCTCGCCTGAGATCAATTAACTCAATCACGTTGTGAAAGGCCCATGAAATTCCCGGAGTCACTGACTGGATTCGAACTGAGGTCCTATCCACTGTGATAACCGCGAGGGATTTTGATACCTCGCACAAGATAAACGTGCACTTTATGCATTACCACTGTTTTGGTGGTAGTAGCACCATCTTTTGCAAAATCACTGGATTGTTTTTAGCACAATAATCTTTGAAGATGTCACATTGCCACTATATTGTTGACTCAGTACATTTCTGTGTGGATAAGCCATTTACTTTGTTTGATAACCTTTTATGGCATTTTAATAAAGATTTTATTGCTAGATTAGTCACGATTCCTTTCAATGGCGGAAAAAATCTCAAGAATGGACTCTTTACTATTGAAAATATCAGCGATGAATCCTTCCAAAACGGCTTTCGAATCTTAATACTTTCAAAACTTGTCAGGCGGAAAGAGGAACGAAAATTGCAGAAATATTTAAATGAAAAATTAAATTATCTTTATTCTTGCTAAGCCAGGAATGTGTAGTATACACAACACTAGAACAATACTATTTATGATGCATCATAGCGACATTGTCCAGAAGTATTACATTTAGGTAAGTTTGATGTCGAATCATCAGTCGAATCACTAGCACGACTTTATTCCAAGGATCCGACCGTATTCAGATTAAAACAGTTGGTGTATTGGCTAGATGCAGTTTGGCAACGCTTTATTACAGCTGTATTGATGTGGTCATCGTATATTTTGGTGCATCATGGCCTTAGTTGCCCATGAACCATAAAAACCAAAACCAAACCAATCATCGTATATTTCACGTGACCCAAGAGGGGAACAAGGTAGATATAATCAACATCCTCCACACACAGGGTGGAAAAAGCCTGGATTCAAAACCAATCAATAATGGTAAGAAATTTTATGGCCTTTTTTCACAACCTGGTTGAGTTAGTCTCAGACGAGGGTTGACACCGCGTAGCCTCAGTTGCTTTGACATGAATATGATTAACACATACAATACATGTCATCATGTACCTCATGCGCAAAAGTCTTTTTCGGACTTAAAAGCTTTCTTAAAATGTGCACGACAATATATTTTCTCTCTTTTCCATGGTCCACAATCAACTTCATAAAAATAACGATAAATACTCCGGAATTCATCAAGAATAATAACGTATAACAGCAAATTTCTACTTCATACGAGTTAATATTGTCCTGCACCAACATAACTGGATCTGCAGAAAATCTGGGCAGCAAGACTCTAATACTGATAATTACAATTAAACTCCTCTTTCAGCGCGGTTTGCAGTTAATTGGTGTTATGTACTTAGCTTAATTACACTTAATTAAATCCAGTCATGAATGCAATAGAAAAACAAAGATCTAATCAGCCTTTCCAATCGGACTTAATTTCTGTTTTGCTTGTTGAAGTGCTTTAAATTCTCTTGGACCCGTGCTCTTTGAAGTCGTTAGTTTATCGTTAAGAATTGGCAATTTTTTAACAAGCTAAAGAGGTTATATGGCACTTATCCATAAAGATGGCTACAGCTTGCGCTGTCGACTACAACGCCCAACGCTCCCATTTTCCCATCATCACGAATTGCTTCAATGTTGCACTCAAATAACGAGCACGTTCCTAATGACAGAGATGTTAGCACGGTTAGTACAATCGCCCCACCTCAAGCGGATGGAAAAGATCTCAGTTTGAATCCCATAGATGATGTAAGGAATTTTTATTGGTCTTTTTCACAACGTGCCTGAGTTAATCGGTCTCAGGCGAGGGTAGCTTGGTTTTTCTCAGGCAACTTATTATTCCAGCAAACAGACCACCGAAAACACGCAGTTTACAGATATATAATGTACAACGCAATGTGGCCCAAGTTTCTTATGTGCCTAAGACCCTACAACAAAAATAAACAAACAATCCTAATGAGAGGTATGTCGTTTTTATTTAAATGCGTGCTTCTCTAACAGACGATGATCACTGTCTTAGAGATGCCAAAGTGGGGTCTGTTTGTGTGTGCATGTCTATCCATCTGTCTTTGTGTACCTATAATAACTTTTGTATTCACCGTACGATTCAAGCTAAGTTTATAACGCAAGTGATGGAGGGAGTATAAGCATAATCTGACAGGAATATTTTCATTTCGATCAGCCATCTTGAAGCAATATGGATACCACTCAGTCTGCATTCAAACAGGATTTTTTTTAGTTCGAGCTGTGATTTCTTTTACAATTATAATCCTCCAATTAAACTACAACACCTTTTGAACCAATGCAGTCTGCATTTGAAATTTTCACTCAAGGAAAACTTCAGCATTCAGTAAATATGGAGCAAACAAGGGTTATCCAAGCGGTAGCTCACATCAAGTCTGGGCCAGTTGCATGGGTTCTTAGGAATGTTTGCCTATTTTTCTGTCTTGCTACTCTTTCCCGAGTATGTTGGCCACATCGTGAAAAAAATACCATAAATCTTCCTTGATTCATTAACAGAATTCGAACTTAGGCACTTTCCGCGTGTTTTGGGTGGGGGTTTATTATAGCCACTGTGCTACGCGCAGTTACTGAACCCTTGAATTGAACGTCCTTATGCAGTAAACTTGTGCGCAAGAACATTCATGATTAAAACGTATTATAAAAATCACTATAGTGTTGTGGCTGCTCAACGCTTCTTCCTCCATTTCAACATACCGTAAGAATCCAGCCCCCTCCACTATAATGGATTTTTACGGTCCATTATATGTATTAAGAACTTTGAAGAAACAGGGTTTGCATTAAGAAGGAATCCTTCGAGTGAAAAAAGAAGTGCGCGAACGCCAGAAGTTGACCTTAAAGTTTTGCATAAAGATTGAAATTCGGATTCATACAAAATCCAGGGATTGCACGTCAACTTTTGACTCTTCTGGACGAGAATGAAAACTTCATCCACGATCTGTCTACGACTGATGGTGTACATGTTCATCTTTCGGGTTTTGTGAATAAACAAAGTTTTCAGTATTGGTCTGATGAAACCCATCGACTGTACCATCAACATTTACACAATGCCAAAGTATGGCATGCAATATCTTCCAGACATTGTAGATCTTTCTAGAAAGTTTCGATTATGTGGACATCTGTCCGCTATTTCCAATATAAAAATAAAAAAACTAGGAAAGGTTTCTCTAGGACAGTCAACGTATGTAATAATATAAGGGACAGCGTCTCTTCCTCCAAAGGATTTAATTATATTCAGAGCAAGGTCATGGTCGTCGCATTGGCCTTCCAAAGGAAGCGTCGGCCTCGTTCTTTCATCACATATCTACATTAACATTTCCGGCAAGCATCTTATTACCATACGCTTTATCATAGAGAAAAAGAACAAGTTTCTTGAAGTTTGTGCCAACATTTCTTATTTAAATATCATTCTACTTTTACTGACACTTCCTCATTCCTTTAAACAGGAAGCACTCTTCGCTTAAAGAAACTGAGGCGGAAATCATAAGCTCGCTGAATTTATTTCCATCAGTGGATTGCTAAATTTACTCGAGTACATCCAAAAGAATGATATATAACATTTTAATTCTGTAAAGAAGTGATTTCAGATTTTTTGAATCGCATTATCTTTATTAATATGACTAATAACGCCACCTAACGCTACTTAAGTATAATATTTAAATAATTATTTAAAGGGAAATTTTAATTTTGCAAGCTGCTTCAGCATATTAAAATTCAACAATTGATCAGACTCTAATGAAATATAGGCGAATTGTCTGCAATTTTTTTTACACAGTTTTAAAAAGGTTAAAGTTATACTGAACAATGTCACTTTATAAAATCCCTCTGCGCAGCCGCGTGAATCTTAAGAGATTTATAAATGAAGCCGATTTATTAATCTCAAGGACAAAAAGAAGTGTAAATAGGTTCATTAACTATAGATATTAAACTAATTCCAGGTGACGTCTTTCGTTCATAAAGTGAATCATTGAGCTGTTTAATGTGCAGCCTGCGTTAATATGAGAACTGTTTGGTAACTGGACTAGAAGTATGATGTGAAAAGGTTTCCCGCTAACTTCACTTATGACGGATTCTTTATTAGCATATATATGAGATGGGTGTCAGTCAAAGGATACGTTTAGGATTGTCAGTAGCAGCTCGGCGCCAGATGGTCACAATGTCCGAAAATGATAAATGTGGCAAGAAAACTTTTCACAATACACTCTCCAAACACGAACGCAAATGAACTACGGCCTGACACTTTTTCGGCAACTCAAGATTAATCGGACCTTCTATTTAGCATTTCAAAAAGAGATTCTATAGGCCTTGATATAAAAAAAACGTGAATATTGGAGGATCATGGTGAAGCGATATCTGCTAAGATGTCGAAGTGTTATTTAGACCAGTACATTAAAGCCAAGGAGAGGTCTAGATGATTGGTGGGAATTAGGCTGCCTTCGTGGTAGCGTCCATGTCAGCACGGCTTCGTGAATATTTCATGATCTTACTGAAGATATAGTAGTCGACTTAAACGTCAACCTGTCCAGATAAGTAAAGAATTCAAACGAGGTTACATCAAAGTCGTTACTTTCTGAAGTTAGTATTAGTATTAGTAACGGCCGTATGGTGCAAGAAAGCCTATGGCTTATGCTGCACCAGCCAAAAAAAAAAAAAAAAATCCGAACAAAACAATGATAAAAACAAAAATTAAATAAATAAATAAATAATAATAATTAATAAATAAATAAAAATAATAAAATGAAATTAAAAATTAAATAAAAAGGAAATTAATCCTATCATCATATGCGCTTCCCTTACCCAAAAGTACTATCCAGATGACCTTTGAATTTCCCCAAACTGTCGGCCTCTACCACCCATGAAGGCAACTTATTCCAGTAATTTATAACTCTCTGGCTAAAATAAAACTTCCTGCAGTCCAATCTAAACATTTCCCCGCGTAACTTGAATTTATGTCCCCTAGTTCTAGCATCATTTATAATCTTGAAAATTTCGTCCTCATTCATTTTACTGATGCCTCTCACAGCCTTAAACACCTCAATCAAATCTCCTCTAAGGTGTCTAGTTTCCAAACTCTGCAACCCACATATTCGAAGTCTTTCTTCATAAGGACGCCCTTTTGCCGATCTCACCAGGCGAGTTACCCTTCTTTGCACCCTTTCAAGAAGCTCGATGTCTTTCTTTAGGTGCGGTCTCCATACTTGAACACAGTATTCCAAGTGTGGTCTAACATAAGCCTTATATAATGGGATTATCACGTCCCTATCTCTACTTGCAAAAGTTCGATAGATCATCGATAGGACACAATGAGCCTTCCTTGCAACCTGTTTACAATGCTCAGAGAATTTCATGTCTGACCGTATCGTAACACCCAAGTCCCTTTCCTCCAGTACTGGGTTTAGTTGAACTCCACCAAGTGAATAAGTTATTTTGGGATTACTGTTTCCCAGGTGTAATACCTTACACTTTGTTGGATTAATTCTGAAGTTGAAGTGGAAGGAGAAGTGTTGGGGGGTTTCATTTTCAAAACTCCGATTATCATGTAGGATTTACTACATTTTCGTACGTATAACGAATACATTCAGAAAGTTTCCGGAAATGTATAAATCTCCCTTGAGATGGGAGAACGCGAAACATGTCACGTCATGTTCGATACGCTTATCTTGAGGTATATGTAAGTTCTGAAATGTTCAGAAATTGGGCTGTAGCTTACAGTCTCAGTTAATATTCGCGTGGGCAAGATGACAGAGTCCCATCTCAACTTAAAAAATTAACAGGCAATGCGTTTGATGGGACTCGTGGGTTTCGCAGTTGGTAGAAACGCCGTCCTCCCCACACCGGGTGGAAAAGACCACAGTTTGAATCCTGTCAGTGAGGTGGGGAATTTTTATGGGCCTTTTTCACAATATGTCTGAGTTAGTCGATCATAGCCGAGGGTATCATGGTTTTTCTTCCTGGAAACTTGGGTTTTCGTCCAGCAAACAGAAAATATATACAGCGCAAAATGGCCTTTATCGCCAATGCGCCTATAACACTACAGACATTTCATGGAACTCTTTTTTTTTTTTTTTCTTTTTTAAAGGCCTTTCCCTCTGTACATTGAGATAACGGAAACTTCGAATTCATGCCAAAAAAACTAGTGTTTCAACGATGGTGAGGAGCCTAGCTGCTAAAGACAGGACATTGTACAATAGTAGTACAATGTCCTGTTTTATTGAGAATAGGTTATTGCCAATAAGAATTTGTTGTTGTGCTACGGTTCTAGGCACTGGACAAATATTTTCTCTGTACCGGCAACAAACAGTTTTCCATAGCACAACATTCACTTCTGTTATTTTATTTTGATTTTATTCCCTAAGCTTTTCTTAGTTCCTGGGTAAGGTATCCTACTGTGGCTTCTTCTTGTAATCAAAATCGATTAAAGTTATGTGTTTTCCTTGCTGTTTGTACGTAATGCCATTACTCTAGCAGACGAATGAAGATTTATTTCACCATTGAATTTAAACCTCCAAGCGGGGTCTTTCAAAGCTACCATTACTAGGGTGTTGTGTCACTTCTGATATTTTGCTCACTTAGCGAGCACATTCCACTGTCTTGCCCGTCTTTTTACTTCCATCAATCCTCATTAGATGCTTTAAACTAAATCCTGTTCAACTTTCTTTCGATATTTGAAACTCATGCTTCTTTACAGAGACAGTAAGCCTAGTTCGCATTTTATTAGCGATGCAGAAATCTTTAATTTTTAACTTTTACTCATGGATTTCTTCCAGAAAGGCATCGTGTATATATTTCTCATACTTCAATAAAAAAAAAAAATTGAATTCATGTACATAAGTATGTACGCAATACAGTGTATACTTCAATTGAAATTAAAATAATTGATAAGGTTTAAGACAACCTTTTGCCACAGCAAGAATGTATTGATCCGTTATGAAATACTTAACTTTGTAATACTGAACAGGAGTTTGTGTCCAATTGCCACTTCGTTTGTGGAAGAAAAATAGGTTGTCCATGCCATGATTAGACATTCTATTTCATTCCCTAGACGAAAAAGAAGAAGAATCATGTTTTGTACCCTTCTCCTTGTACGGGATGGAGCATTATCGTTCTGGAACATGGGGAATCCATTTCCATAGAACTACAGTGGAATTATTCCAGATGTCAGGGTACAACTCGGTAGCAATGTCTTTCAGCAATACAACCAACGGCCCGAATCCGAACCACGAGAAGTGGCTCACACCATAACTCCAAACTCGCTGTGGGCAGTGTGATGGATGATATTCTCAAGGCATTCGCTACACCAGAACTCGGCCGTCTGATATGAAGATTGTAACGAGGCTCTGCAAGATCTATTTCTGTTCCATGGTCCTTCATGTTTCTAGGAAATAATCACAGGAAATGGTTCTTTCCTAGAACCATTGTGTTGCCACTATTTTTCCTTATATTATTTACTCTTTTTCTTGTTTTGAATGTATGGATGCCTACATTTATAATATAAAATATAAAAAATTATCGTTATTAGGCTTAAATGATTTCATTTCTAAATTTATTTCGCTGTTTGTGCCTCTGCTCAAATACAAATAGTTTCCTCAGTAAATAAAAGCGAAGACTGTTATAATCTGACAACATGTAATTAGTTAAACAGAACTGCAATAATTTTTTGGAATTTATAGTTTTTTAAGACTCTTATTCTTCACAGAAGGTAAGAGGCTCCCAATGGTTACACCGTTTTGTCAAAATGGTTATATTTCTTCGTGAATTATCGGTACTCATTCGAATGGACATATTTTTAAAAAATAATGTTGGAATGGAGATTTTTTTTTTTTTCTTTTTCCTTTTCATCACGAATGCTTGCAAGTGTTTCAAAGAAAAACTGTTTCTGTCACTGATTATTTTAAGAAATCACGCAAAAGCAAAACAATTTATTTTGATGTCCTCAGGGAATGTTCTCAGAAATAATGATGTAAACATTCGAAAACTTTTAAGCGACCACACTGAACCCAGAAGGTCGCGTAAATCTCAGTAAAGAAGAAAGGAAATTTAAAAGAAAAGATACGTATTGACGTTTGACTTGAATTTTCTGGAAATACAAAGGGAGGGAGGCAATTCCAGAATACTGAAGTTGAAGTGATAAATGAGGAAGGAAGAAAAGTTTGTTCTGTGAGTTTGTAGTTGGACGGTAAAAGGACGCTGACTGGTTGCAGCACGTGTTCGGACTGGTTCAGAAGAGAGAGCGGGAATTATAGAAGCCAATTCAAAAGAAGAGTGCCCATGGAAGTATCTGTAGAAGAGGCATGTAGCAGAAACAGTACGTCTATGAGACAGCGAGTGGAGAGACTCTGTTAGAGAGGAGTCATTAATTAACCTAACTGCCCTCTTCTGAATGGATTCTAGAAGCCTGAGAGGGGTTTTGGAGACACTGCCCCAGGTGTGGGAACAATATTCCATGGTAGCAAGCAAAATAATCCAGAGAACGAAAGAGAAAACCAATTTTTTAGATGCAGAAGAAGCAATATTTGTGATGCGCTTATTCCCAGACAGATTAGAAGTCATGGTAATCCCCAACAGGGATATGTGATCTTGTTTAGAAATATGAGTGTCATTGAAGATAAGCATAGGAGCAGAAGAATCCTTTTTGCGAGATATAAGACAAGACTGAGTTTTAGAAGGATTGAAATCAACTACGTCACCTTTGTCCCATTGGAGAATTACCTAGAGATCAGCATTTAAGGAATTGATAATGGATATTCGGGAAGTTGAAGCTGTTTGTGTAGGATAAGGTTTCTCAAACTGGAAGATGATATGCAAGGTGGTGCTATCATCAACAAAACTTTGGACAGGATTTTCGATTAATGGGAGAAAGAATTGAACCTTGGGGAGCAACTGCATTATATATAGAAATAGAGAGCCGTTTACCATCACCCGTAGCGAGCGGCCAGAGAGAAAACTGGATACCCAATTACAAAACACAGTTGGAAAATAAGACAGAAGCTTATTTAGAAGACCTTTACGCCAAACACGAACAAAAGGCTTTGAAATATCATGATCAACTTTTCCATTGAATTTGTCCGTAGAGGGATAACATAAAAACATCAGATAACATAGTAAAAACATCAGCGTATCGATATTCACGGAATCCATACTGCGATAATTGATCAGATGGAAGGTTTCTAGATAGTTTAAGAGTTGGCAGTTGATTTCTCCATTACTTTAGAAAGAGTAGAAGTAGGTACAATGTGAGATAATTGGACGGGAGAGATTCGTCAACCTTTTCAGGAACTGGCTGGATATGAGCAAATTTCCAAACAGAAGGGAAAACACCTTTGGAATAAGAAAGCGAAAAAAGGTGACACAGAACAGTAGTAAGTTCAGGAGCACAGGTTTCAAGGACAAGTGGAGGAATGTCATCAGGACCCAGAGCATTCTTAGCATCAAGATTGTTCGAAATCCTTCTGGCATCCTTTTGACGTAAGACCACAGGAGGCATTGAATGGAGTGTACCGGAAATGATGGGAGGTACTTTACCAAGATCATAAATACACAAGTTAGAAGAAAAGCAGGCCACCTTTATCTTTGACTGAAGTGGCAATAGAACCATTTGGTTTTGATAGATGTGGGGATAGAGATGGGCAAAAGTTGCGGCCAATATCTCTTGTAAGAGACCAGAATGCTCGACTACCATTTGGACAAGAAGCAAATTTTCGACTCTTGGCCGGTTCGAAATCTAGTTTGAACTGATTGATAACTGATTTACAATTGTTGCGAGCTTTGGTGTAGGCAGAAAATGAACCTCGAGATTTGGATACAAGACAATTTCGATACTGTATGTGTTTTCTTATCTTAAACAGCTTTAGCACATTTATCGGAAATTTATGAATATTGTATATTAATATATTTGTATATGAATATTGTGTTAATATTTATAAACGTGTACTACAGCGTGAGAAAATTTGACATAAAATTTAATTCTTAAATATTTTTTTAAAAAAAGAAAAATAATGAAATTTTCGTGTTCCCTTGGTTACATAAATTTCGAAGCATCATCATTTTTGCGAGAGTAGTGTCCTCTTGCTGCTCCATATGGTCGGGCAGAGCCTCATTCAGGTCAACAGTTTAGTACCATCTCATGTTTATTGAAGAACAGAAGTTTTAGTTTAGTAGAAGGAACTTTTCTTTTTCATCAAAGATGTAAACACATCTTTTCTAGAACAACTTTGTGCTCTGATTTCGAATATATTCTTGGTTTTGTGAAAGCACGTGTAGTTTTCGTAATACAACTTCTGATAATATCAGTACAAGTTATTAAAACGATTTCATTACAAAACATAACCGACAATTACAATTTTATGTAATTTTTAATCAGCATTTTCTGAACACTAGCATTTTTATTACTTCTTCAGTTTGCATTTTATACACAGTTAAAATAATACGGTACACTATTGCGAAAGACATGCACAATTTAAAAATGTTGCGCAGATGATTTCCTTCATTACACTTTTCCTGAATGTTGCAACATCCAGCAGCAGTCTGCCAACAAACCTTCGTTCCAGAAACCTTGGTAGCGATGTTCCATGGACTCAATGTCTTCGTGTAATTGTTCCCGATGCTCGTTGTCCTGGTGGTGCCAAGGTTTCCGAGAAAAGCCTAAATGCGAATGGAAGCAGTAATTTCAGTAATATACGACATCTCATTTCTTTATATGCATCGAGCAGTTTCTGAACTGTATTTTGTATTTTGGAGACCTATGATTACTCAAAAAGTTTTCCCAAAGTCATTTGAAAGCCTGCCATGCATTTACGTTTATTGCATTGGAGCATTTTCAAAGTTTTCATCCTGCAGAATCTCTCTGATTACAGGTGGCACAAACATTCTCTGTTCCACTTTCGCAGCGCTGATCTTTGGAGCTTTCTCACCTTAGTAATGAAATCCTCTCTACTTCATCTCATCCATTGCCTTCACAGAGCTCTTCGTTAGGCCAAGTTTAATGTGGAGAGGTGAAAACAAAATCTTCACTGCATCCACTAATGAAACTTCTGCACATTACTCTTTCCGGGCTCGTATGTGCCTTCCTTGAAGCCAGTCGCGACTAACGTAATGGTCTGCGGTAGAATGGCTATCTGACGAGTATAGGAAAGAACAATATTTTGTGAATCCTCCTTGCATGCCCATTGACATACCAATGGGACATACCGAATTGTTTCCAGTAGTGTTGTCATGTTTATAGTATGTCTCTTTTAAATGAACAGAATGGGGAATGGGATGGATGGCTTCATGTTCCTATTATGCAAGAAAATTTAAAATTTCAAACTTCACTGTGAAGACCGTGGAGCGAACCGTTCCCTCGAACTAACGTCTCCAAAATTCAGAGACGTTTGTTAGAGAAATCATTCATTAGTGAATCGCTTTGGCCTTCTTTTGAACGAAGTATTTCTGCTTGAGTCTCCTGGTGTGATGTTGGGCTTTACTTTTGGTGCGGGTTGCATCTCTAATGAGGTCATTCAAATCATCTTGGGTAAGCAGTTTTCGTTGGGCATGCACTCATGATCAATTGAAGTTTTCAGGTCTCCGACAATCGCGCCTTTATTATATTCCATTTAGATTTCTAAAGAATTTAGTCCATACTGTAGAGGTACCGGAATTAGCATACTGTCATCGTGAGGATATTGTCTCATCGCTGAATCCAGACTCGGATTAACAATCTTTTGCTTATTCTTCACTGAGAATCCAGTTACTTCTCATTACAAAAGTAACAATCACCACTTGGGTGGCGCACTATGGTCATAGTTGCCGATGCGCCCAATAAATCCCGAAACAAACAAACAAACAAACAACACCACTTGGGTCCCGGTACCAAGTGATTTGTGACTGAGCGATACTTGTGCCTTTACTGGGATTATTCAAAGCGATTAAAGTGTTACCTTTAATTTACAGAGTTCATCTATCGTCCCCATCCTTCTACCTTTCCCTTCAGTCTTCAATCTCCCCCCCCCCCCAATATAACTAAACTGACTGAGTACGTCCCTAACATGCCACTAAATTTTAATCAACGCCTGAATTCAACAACGCTTTCTCGCCTTGCCACTGAAATCCTCGGTAATTAGGTGGTGGGGCCTGCCAGACTAATTAAATAATCTGGATGCCTGACCTGCCTCCTCGTGGAAAAGTGTGGGCCACGGTGACCCAACAGCTAAATGGTCAGAGAAACAACAGCACATTACACTACACAACAAACCACTCCCCACGCACTTTTTTAAATCTCTGGCCTCCACAGAGTTCTGTGTCACACAAAGTACACAACGCAGAGATGGGAGAACCTCGGGTGCCGTCAGACAACTAACACACTACACTTTACAGAAGTATACTAACGGATCGGAAACAGAATACTCCACAGATCATAATTTATACAGACTCCCTAAATGTAGTGACAGCTACTAAAAAAAAAACATCTCCATCTTCCCATTCTGTTACGAAATCTAATCTTGGTTGATTCAGCACGATGCAACTTCCCAGTCAATGAATTTCTGTTGGATTCTAAAGAGCATACTAAAATTCCTGGAAATGAAAACAGATGAAGTCGCTAAACACTCGTCAGCCAGTATTATGAACAACACAGGACCCGTATGGATATTATAAACCTGTTATCCAAGAAGAATCTACGGCAATCTCAGACGAACAATAAACTGTTACAACTTAAACATGAACAACAACTATGGAATTCAAAATTTCGGAAAAATCGATATGAAGAAGTCGTTCTTGCTAGAACACGAACTGGCCACACCCATCGGACACATCTCTTCCTGCCAGCGGGGGAAGAACTACCACAGCGACTTCACTGCCACGCCTTGTTAACCGTAAAATACATCATTATAGATTGTCCTCATTACCAAGCTGACAGGACTGCAATCTTCAAATCTTTGTCGACATAATCTAAACCGTTAACGTTGCATTACCTCTTAGGAAACAGTCAACTTGACAGAATTCCATAGTTACTTCAAACGAATTCACTTATATGATCGCTTTTAACTAACTCGTTATGTCAGTTCCTACCACTAAGATAATGAACAATATGGCGCTGCAGCCCTTGCACCATTAAACCCTATTGTCAACAGCCGTCGTCTTTTACCTCCCTCCATATCAAGGGTATGGCAAAAGGCATCGACTTTTTTCTTTTGTTCAACCAGTATTTCTCTGGATGGATATTTAAAGTATTAAATATATGGATTGTCTTGATCAGGAAACAATCTCAATATTCTGTTCAGACACTATATTCGTTAATGAACTTTGCAGGGACAGGGACGGGTCTACTTGTCTCCACAGTTCCTTCTGTGGACTTCAAATGATGTTGTTTAGACCTGGGACATCTATATTCTTAGTGATCATTTCGGCTAACTCTTTAATGCTCTGGGAATAGCCTTCACACTCCACGGGCTAAGGCTGAAGATGGAGAACATGACGTACCGTACCTAAATATAGTAAAGGTTTTTCTCGCCGCATTTTTCGCCCTTTACATCGATCTCAATATCGACAGACTATTGTGCATTCTCTAGATTAATGAAACTTGCAGAAACAGGCGGCTGTAACGTAATAACTCAAATAACTGTCTATTTCGCAAAAGCATCGCGTCAAAATCAAAAGGAAAGATAAATCTTCAAAGATAGAAGATCTAAATTACAAAAAATTGTCCAGACAAAACTAGGGATCATCCACATCTCACGTTTTTCTTTTAAAGTACCATTTCAGTTTCTCTTTTCCGATTATGAGAAAATGTTTCAAGTAAACTACTAAAAGGGTTATTTTAATCGATATTGGTGTAGGGTAATACCATCGTGGATTAATTGATTTCCTCCAGGGTCACTGCAAGGGAAGATTGATTAATTGGTTGATTTTTCGCCATGGAAAGACCATACCATGTCCGCCCGAGACCGATTAACTTGGTCAAGGTATGAAAAAAAACAAACCAGGACATTAATTCGAATGACTCATGACTTCGTCTCACCAAGCACCATTTTAGCTCAGAAGTCAATAATTTCTATCAGAAATGTCTGTGCTTTTTCATAAAATATTAATTTTCTTTGGTTGTTTTGTATTATGAATGTGGAGGAACGAAAGTTAAGCTCTGTTCAAGGTCTCGATGAGGGCTGATATGATTCGCTGTCCGGACTATCACGACTGATAATCAGGAATTCTAACCCCATGTTCCAAATAACGGCCTCCAGCTACTCGAAAACGTTGGCTAATAAACGTGGCTTTCTTATGCCTTCAGCATTCATTCACAGACAAAAGCGATTTATATGGCCACATTATGTTTTCCTGCATTTCAGCCTTCATTGTACAACCGAAATCGGCTTTAAATGAAGTAGGCAGAAATGAAAGGATTTCCAAAGGCATGAGGAGAGAATTAATGAACTCCATTTCCAAGTTGCTGATGTTACAATTCGGGTGGTACTCATTATGATGGTTGCCGAGCAACGCACCAAACTTCCTTTGTGTCGGAAGGAAATTTTGCATGCGGAGCAAAAATGGGATGTTCGTTATAACGGACTTCACAATGTTGGCGGTACTTATGATGGTTTCTTCGATAAGAAATGGATAGAAAAAAAGAAAGAAATCGCTTTAATATTATTTAATAATGTACTACATCTCTTAAGATAAAACATGGCTTATCAGATCATATTAACGCTCATTATTAATAAATAGAACTTTTTTTCCTCATTAAAAAATGTATTACATTAGAAAAGAAGATAAGAAAACGTTTCCGATCTTTTGAATAAGATAGTAATAACACGTAAATACTACAATTAGCTGGAATAAATCGTTCCAGTCCAATGCAAAAGAAATCTTCCAAGCAAAAGTTCTAAAAATTATATTTTCAGATTTCCGTTTCAATGGGTTGCTCATAAAGTAATGCACCTTGGTTCAAGTTGCGTATAGACAGGAGGGGCATTTATAAGCTTTTACACGGTAGGCGACCAGTCAGTCCTAGATAAGGATTCATGTTATTTCTCCCAAACTAGGGTTTTTTATCCAGAAAATCGCAAATCGACAACAGAATAATAAAAATAAAAGTAAGTATTAGTAGATCGATTTATTTCTTTTGCGGTGTTATAACCGTGTTTAAATACCACTCCGAAACTGTGATGCCAAGAGTCAACTTCATTGAAAACGAGTTAAGGAACATCCAGGAGACCTCATCGAACGCCATTTGGAAAATGGAATTCGGCTTCAGTATGATGAAAGCGAACTTCGCAGAACTGCATGATAATGTCATCTGTCTGCATCGATGTAACAAGGACATCAAGCTTATTCTTCTAGACATCTACAATAAGATCGAACTGAATAAGTCCGAGGATTCTAGAGAGCTTTCCAACCTTCTCAACGCGCAGGACCTTATTAAAATTTATAAAAAGACCAATATCGTATTAATTGGTCCTGAGTGTAAAAGTAATCTAGTCACGTTCCATCCCCCACAAATCCCAGAAGAAGCAATTCGGCTTCGATCGACATCAGGCCCAATCCACTTGTCTCCAACAGCCCTTTTCAACAGACAAAAACGAATGGTGTTCTACCAATGGAAAAACATCATTCTCGATCACAGAGAAAGACAACTGATGAATGTCATCCCCCAATCAGGAAAAATGAACTGCACCCCCCCCCCCACAGGCACACTCAGGATCAATATCGAGCCATTCAAGGAACAAACGTTGGGAGCGAACACGAGTTTTGAAGCAATGATCGATTTTTCCTCCCTGGAGAACCATCGTCTGAACTACTAACCTCCTCCTCCTCACATCAATCACAGGAGGGCAGCACCACCCATTCTCTCCCGTTTCAAGAACAAAATTATTCCGTCCAAGACTTAGAATTAAGCCTACGTGCTACATTTGCAGATGTCCTTAAATCTAGTCATTCAACCATCCGGACACCTCGGAAGAATGCTTAGCCTACGGATCGGGCTGCACGCACCGAAGGAAGAGGAGCAACCAATTCCCGACATGCAAAGCCTACAATTTGAGGCACCGGAGGCTCTCTATCAACCAAATCGCATCCCGAAATTTCCGAACCACAGCCGTTCACCCCGAAATTATCCATCTGGCCGCTACATCGAAGAAACAACCAAATCAAGACATCTAAATTTCCTAAGATGACGCCTTTCAAAGGGAAGCAGAAATGCACAATAAAAAAAAAAAAAAAAAACAAGGAACCACACCAGAAAAGTCAAACCACAACATGAGGCCCACAGTGGGAACCGCCAACTCAACGAAAATTCATGCAATTCCGCTGAAAATCTCTTCATATAAAAGATTAATTTTCGTCTCCAGGCTTTCTCCAGAGACAACGGTTGTGGTCTTATTTGAATACAGACATAGGTATACACATGTGTAGACACAGAAGTTACCAGGCTCACCACGAAACAACCATCTATACATCATTCAAAATAATTACAGCAGAATCTAACTACAAACTACTCAGCCTCGTATCATCTTGCCTGCAGGGGCACTTGTGAGACACTTCAAAGTGTCCCTCTACCAGGATGCAGTAACCTGAACGGATGTTCAACGTTATAATGAGAAGAAAAACTGACTCAGACCGGCCATCAAGTCTAAGTTTGGAGAGGAACATTCAGGTTATATTGGATAGGACCTTTTCAAGGTCCAAACAGTCTCACAGAAGCTTGCTAGCGACATGATAACCGACACTAACCCATGTGAAGATTGAGGTGAGGACTACCTTCAGAACGAATCATTGACGATTGGTGAAGGCCATCAGAGCTCCAACAAAGACATAAGCCAAACTTCTTTAATGTGCACGATTTTCTATCAAATCACTAGAATCCTGACAAATAAACTTCAGACAATGGAAATTCTTCTCCTGTGAAGGATGTATGACGTCATATGTATCACAGAGACATGGCTGTCCCCTAATGAAGAAGACGTCACATTCTCTCAACCCGCTTGCTTGCGTCTCAAGCATTTTGTCTCCAGGGAATGGACGACTGGTGGTAGTGTAGGCATTCACTTCAACACACAAAAATTCTCACTGACTAACTCAGCCACTCTAAAAACAGAATTATTTGAAGGTGCAAGAGACTCACTAAGCATCCAAGGCCACGGACTTGATGAAAGAGTGGAAAAAAGACTGGAAGAAGGTGTGCTGGTCGGATGAGTCACGTTATTTACTCCACACCGTGGATGGTCGTGTACGGATTTGGCGTCAACAACATGAGGCTCTTCATCCATCATGCATGGTATCAAAAGTGCAGGCGATTGTATGGTGTGGGGCATGTTTCAATGCCAGGAACTTGTACCCCTGGTGCACGTGGAACAACGTATCAGTGGTCTCCGCTATCGTCAACTGCTTGCTGACTGTGTACATCCCGCTATGTTACACCTTTTCCCGAATGGCGACGGTGCCTTCCAAGATGACAATGCGCCGAGCCATCGGGCACTTGTTGTGCTGGAACTGTTTGAGGAACACAGTTCTAACTTCCAGCGTATCGATTGGCCTCTGAACTCCGCCGATATCAATCCAATCCAATAGAGCACTTGTGGGACACTATGGAAAGGCATATCAGCCGTCTGGATACACCAATCACCTCCATGCCTGCATTGCTAGCCGCATTACACACAGCTTGGTTGGCCATACCTCCCGAACGCTTCCAACATCTTGTTGAATCAATGCCACGTCGGATGGACTGGCATTTATTCAACAAGATGTTGAATCAATGCCAGAAAGCCAACGTTTGAGGGCAAAAGGAGGACCTACGAAGTATTAGGTAGGTGGTCATAATTCAGTGATCACCCAGTGTATGCCTCACCTATATGGCACCACAAATCCATAACTGCTCTAAACAGAAGAGCCCTGGATACTATCCAAAGAAGTGTACTCCTTATAATCAACCGAGCTTGCCGTTCGGTCAGTACACACCCTCTGCAAGTTCTCGAGGGAGCCCTCCCGCTGGACTCAGAAGTAATCAAGACAGCCATGCTATACCACCTTGCAAAGGGAGCCCCTATCACCTTTTCTGGATACACCGTAGATCCCACAAACAATCAGAAGATGGAGAAAGCCAACTTAATCCAACACCTGCAGCAAGCATGGCAGAACAGATAGGTGCATTTGACGAAAGGAGAAGGGAATTCCTACCAGATATTGACGGTTTACTCCCGGCCCCCTCCCTGGTTTAATCCAGGAGTGAATATGACCTTTCTAATCACAGGACATGGCCCATACAACTCCAAATTGGCAGTCTTTGCCTTGGTTGATAGCCCACTATGTATTTTCCGGCAGATGGAGACATGGGATCATCTTGTGCACCGATGTGAACGCTATGAGGACCTTGTCCTTATCCGAACCAACCCTGGTCCCAATTAGTTCGGATAATCGACATTCTACTGTATTATTATTTTTCTCACACATTTTACTTGACAATAAACGACGTTATTTCAAAGATGCTTTAACAAAGGTATTAAAATAAAATCCTTCATAACCAAAATATAACTCTTAGCTTACAGAACAAATACAATATAAAAATGTTAAACCTCTTATATTATAAATATAAAACAGTGAGACTTCTGTTGTTGCTCCATTGACGACAGATACTTTACATCGGGCTTATACTTTGTAACTTTTACAGCTACGCATGTAGCACTAATTTCATCCTTAAGACTACTCCTATGACTGGACTTAACAAAGTTCATCACTGACAACAACTACTCTCAAGAATATGTTGATCAGAAAATTGTTAATAACGTTGTTGCCAGATTTTTTAAACAGACAAAAGTTTCGGGAATGGAATTCCAAACTTTTAATACATCATTTTCTGCATTTTTCTTTCACTATTTTCTAAATAAGCTCTGAGATCGATAAATTTTTGCCTCCAAACAGTTTTGTCCTAGTTAATAAAACTCCCAAATTTTTCGAATTCTCATAAAGCCGGTGGTGGACAACCGTCATACTGTATACAGTACGCATTTATCTCCTGGCCATTTCTAGACATTTTTTCGGAAATTAAAATGTCTTTCATACAAATATTTGTTACGTGTAATATTCCAGGCCATATTCCCTCGCCGACTGTATTGAAGATTTCTTTTCATGTTTTCAGAAAACAGTTTGGAGCTTTGCCAAAAAATGCAGGAAGCCACTATAAAAAAAAAAGACAAAGCTCCATTCTCCAAAAACGAAATACCACGTAGAATTATCCCTTCGAATTTACTGTCTACACATCGTGTATTTTAAAGAACATCTCTTAGGGACCGTACGTATTTTTGTAGCTCGGGCTTTTCACCAAGACATCGATAACATTATTCTCCTACAAAGATATCATTGAAATAAAACTGCGCGAAGATCTCTGAGAAAGAAGACGTTATTATTTTTTTTTGTGGTTATACAATAATTAAAATGATTAGAATATTTATTAAACGTTCATATGTACTACTCTTTTTTAATACAATTATTTTAAAAGCTGCATCTGCATAACTTTGCAGTTATGTGTACTTGTCTGCACTTCGTTCTGATTCCTTGCACAACAAAACTTGACTAATAGTAATAGAGGCATGTGATGCAAGAAAGCAAGCGCATGAGCTAATGTAGCATCAGCCAAAAAAAAAAAAAAAAAAAAAAAACAACTTCATACAACCATACCCTCTAAAAGTTTGTCCAGTTCCTCCTTGAATTTATTTAAGCTATCAACTTCCACAAAGACAGATGAAAGTTTGTTCCAGCAATTAACTACCGTCTGACTAAAGGCAAATTTCCGCACATCTATTCTACAACTATCTTTCCTCAATTTCAATTTATGTCCCCTCAGGTTCATAATCTGAGCAAGGGGAAGAATCCCATCAGAATTCAGCATACTCAACTCATTCAAGGCCTTAAACACATCAATCAGATCACCTCGCAGGCGCCTACTCTCCAGGCGCTGCAATTTACAGAACTTAAGCCTTTCTTGGTAAGAGAACCCATTCGTTCCCCTCACCAATCTTGTTGCCCTTTTCTGTACTCGCTCAAGCAACTCTACATCATTCCTAAAATGAGGCCTCTAGACCTGTACGCAGTACTCAAGACGCGGCCTGACCATTGCCTTATACAGAGGGACAATCACCTCCTTTTCCCTGCTAGCAAAATTCCTGTATGTCAATGACAATACCCCATGACCTGCTTTGGTAGACTGTCTTCACTGCTCAGAAAACTTCATATCTGACTGCACAATTACTCCCAGATCTTTTTCATTTTCTACCACCAAAAGTGTACTACCACATAGCTGGTATGTTTCTCTGGGGTTACTTCTACCCATATGCAGTACTTTGCATTTGCAATGAGAAGTTGCCACTTCTCAGTCCATCTGCCTAAATTTTCTTGATTCTGTTGCAGTAGCACGCTGCCATTACTGTCATTAACAACCCTGCCAAACTTCGTATCATCTGCAAACTTCGACATTAAGATTGATATACCTTCATCAATATCATTGATAAATATGCAAAACAACTTTGGGCCCAACACCGAACCCTGAGGGAATCCGGTAATAACATTAGTCCATGAAGAGCAGCGTCCATAGATTACCACTCTGTCTTCTCCCACTCAACCACCCTTTTATCCATTGTAGCATCTTATCCTTAATACCACATTGTTCCAATTTGTACAGTAGTCTTCTATGCCCATCAGTGTCAAAAGCTTTGCTGAAATCCAAATATATGATATCAAAATTATTTTTGGCATCCAGTTCCTTTGAAACCACATCATACTCTCCAATCAAATTTGTCAGACAAGACTTTCCCTTAAGAAACCCATGCTGTGTCTGAATTATTACTGCAGTCTTGTCTAGATGATCCTGCAGTGCTTCTTTAACCAGTGCCTCCATTAATTTTCCTGGAACAGAAGTTAAACTAACTGGTCTGTAGTTACTTGTGTCACCTTTTGGTCCTCCTTTGTGAATTGGGGTCACATTTGCACATCTCCAGTCTATGGGTACCTCCCCTGAGTCCAAGGAAGCTCTCATAATTATGGCTAAGGGTTTGCTTACTTCCTTTGCCGCCTTCTTTAATATAACTGGATAGATCCTATCCACCCCAGGTGCCTTTCTTATGTTGAGCTTCAACAATTTCTCCTCCACTTTACTCTCAGTTATCTAGCTTACTGCCAGTGTTTAATATACCTCTGGCATTCCCCTCCCTGAATAGCTCCTCATGTGTGAATGTAGATGCAAAATACGCATTCAGACTTTAAGACGGAGACGCATTATTCAAAGAAGATTTTGATTATAATCTTGGTTAACGCATCCTTCGGTCCCTCAATTCTGTCATTCTTTCAACGTCGACGAACAAAAATATCAGAATGGTCCTTGTGTCGCCCAAAAAACAAAGAGTGAAGCCTCTAGAAATATCTCGAACTGTGATTTGATAGCACTTTTTAATTTAATGAATTTCATTAAGGCAATGATTGCTTCTTCTCTTCCATTAAAAGACTCCAAATGTATCACGGTAATTACGGTAATTGCTAAATAATTAAAGCAACTTATGAATAATGAGTGTCGCTTAGCGTGGATATTAAAAACCCGGCATGGCAACAACACCAGTCGCTTCATTACTGGCAAACAGAAGCGATGGACAGTTATTTACGAAACTAGATTGTGTTAAAAAAAACCTTGCAAATAATTGCTAACAAAAGCAATCCCAAAGGCACTGTTTATAAGCATTAATTTCTTTAGGAGATGAACTGAAAATGAAAAATTCAGTTATATACTCTGTTGGGTTGCACTCGTTTTTTTTTTTCACTTAAATATCCTGAACTGCATTTAAGTTTTCCAATTTCGATTGGTATTGGTTTACCATTCAGCTCATTAAATGATATTATTAAGCACGTTGCACTTGAAGTTTTATTAAATTCGGAAAAAATTACTTTTTCACGTTAAATTATTCTGTCTCTAAAGCATCGTTAGAATTATGATATCCAATAGGATCGTGGTCTGATGACGTCAACAATGACGTCACGTTCATTGGCGCGTTGTAAAATACTATCACAGCTCATTTCTCGAGCACGTAGTTTCAGGCTAAAAAGACCAACAGCAGTTGAAATACATTGAGTCCAGAATCATAAATATAATCGTAAGTATGATTATAAATCTATAATCATACTTACGATTATGGACTCAAGAAAACAAGATATTGTCAATTTGGAAGATTACATAAAAATGTTGTATTTAACGCTATAGGGAGGATTAGATAGTTCTTAAAGATCCAAAGAAACTGAAAGCAATCAGGTTCCAGAGTACTGTTTTTGTAATTTGCGTGTGTGTTTTAAGACAGATTTGTCTAGCAGCTTCAGTGGTTTTATAGAATTAGCAAAATACCTAAAACCAGTAAACTAAGCCGGACTTGAAACACGCCTCAACATGTGGCTTTCGTTATCCACCTGATTCAAACAGAGATATCTGTATTTGGCAAGCGAAGCCATCACCAACTAACACACGAAGTTCTATTACCGTACACATAGAGAGAACAATTCTGATTTACCAAATTCTTGAAAGAAGTTCAAATCAAGAAAGCTCTGGATGAAATTAGATTGATCGCGATATTGAACTGACAGATGCTTGTGTTTCGTGGTCGATTCATCAATAGAGGTAAAAGATTCAGTTGCTCACAAAAGTCGACAATTACAGACTATACTGTCACCTTCAGAAACTTTATTAATTTCTCTATGCACATGCCAGATTTCTTCTTATTTCAAGTTATTTCTATAGTCGGTTCTTCGGGATGAAAATCCAAGTTTCGGAAGTTTGGAGATAAATAACCGTCCCTCGCCCGATTAAATACTGTGTGTAAAAAGGCGATCATGGATCTTTGTCTTTTCACAGATCACTGTCCTTACATAAAGACAATACACTTTCTTAAACACTTTAAGAGTTCAAGAAATTCTGTATTCGTTCCAATTAATTTAATATTTTTGCTGACCAGTTTCTAAATTATAATATTTATTTTTATAATATAAGAATACTAAAATAAATATTCTAATATTACTTTACTGATGACGTCTCTCTTTCCAGACAAATAACAATTGTGGTTGTGTATCTACAGGCAGTATGGACCCTTCTCATTACATTAAAGCCCGTCCATTTATTTTATTTTATTTTTTTCGTACTAATTAAATAGAGCAGTAATTCATTAACTGTCCACAGAAACTTTATTAGTTTGGTCTTCTCAAAAAACAGTTGAAAGGGGGAGATTATTTCAGTGTTCTTAAATGTAGAGGATCGATATTCCTTTTCCCCCGCTGTGTGCAAAAAAAGTAAAGCCCTTCCTGACAGAAAACCCAGTCTACAAAGTTGATATCACACACATGGGACTAATATTCATTAAACCCTTCAAGCACATTTAGTGCATTACCTAATCTATTTTATTTTTATGACACCGATCTTCAAGATGCACTCACCAGGAATAATTAGAACTGTCTTTAGCGAATATTTTCTCGTAACTCGTAACTCAAGGGAAAAAAATGAAGCAATGGAATTTGGGATAACATTCTGTAGTTTTTTTCTTCAGCTCCGTCTAAATGAGAGTTGAAAAATAAAGCAATTAAGAAAGTTTTTGGGAGGAGACGTCTAAAACGCCATCTTTTTGTATATTTTTCCTCCAAAAAATACTTTTCATCGAAGTAACTATTGGTGATATTTATTATTCCGGTCCTGCTTGTAACCTTGGAAGACGGGGTAAATCTCTTCCATTCGTCTCTTCGCATAACTGTCGTTGGTAAGTGCCACTGTGCAGCTCGTGCGGTCTTTGAAATTAAGGCCCCCCTTTTTTTTTGTTTCCACTGTTTCTCACATTCTTTGTCCAGAGGAGGTCTTAAGATCGTACGTCTTTTTAAAGACTTCGTGTTTCTTTCATCCTCACGAGACCGACCAAATCACTCCACGCGTACAGATGCTGGCATCTGTACGCGCACACGCGCGCTAACTGGGCCAAGTAATGTGCCCTTATGACACATCGCCCGCGGACGATGCCATATGTCCTTTATCACATTCCCTTCCAGCCCGCCACGATTGTCTGTTACAATGAACAATGATGGCAGCACGCTTTCGGGATGAAAGTCATTTTTCAGTTCAAAAAACAGCGCCATCTTCGCAACGAGCTTTAATGCAACTAAACTTTTGTACATAATTATCTTCCGCGTAATTATCCACCTACACAAAAAGAGTCAACTATTAATTCAAGCCGAAGATAATTTCCACGGTAACTAAGGAAGGCCTAACTCCTATATTCTGAAAATTTTCCCGTATATGGGAGAAAGAAAAAAAGGCGAGAGGAATCCTGCGGGCTCTCCTATATATCTTTCTGTTAATGCAAGTTCCTTATCTTTTACTTTGAGTCGATTAATCTCTGCTGTCACCTTCACAGTACATTCATCGGCACATTTGTAAGCGACAGGCCATTCGTCTCTCCTTCCTGTGTATTGTCTCACTCTTTCAGTTCTCTCTCTCCAGTTCTGGTATTTAGACCATAGCCAGCCATAACACCTCACTACCTCCACTTTATGTTCGCTAATGGTGATAAAGATTATAATACAATTTCCTGGCCACACAGCTACGTTTCTTTTTTCTTTCGGTCGTAGGACAGTTCCTTGTGTCAATGTCCTAAATGCAGCCGATTCGAAATACCAGAAGCGGCAATATTGACATAACGCGCGTAAAAGATATCTCGAATCACTGATTAGAAGACTAAGTGGAAATACCATGGGAATAGAAAGTTCAGCGTGTATTTGGATTTGGCAATGTCCACATCAATTTCATTTTGTTTTGAAGCGTCGTTCCTTTTTTTATAATACACTGCCTGGATATTTTATTATGATATATGAGGACCTCAGTGGTAAAGTGTATTTATGCAATGTAGAAAAATGAGCAAAATCATGCAGTGTGTGACATAAACTGCCCTACCATTAAAATCCAGACACTGGCATATCTAAAAATAATCTTTATTTATATGAAGACTAATAAGGTTCGCTGAAACTTTTGGCTTCATGATAGCCTTTAATTTCCACCAGCACCTGTAAATATCCTCCGGTATTTTCTGCCATCGAGCCTTCAAAGCTGCAACCAGTTCAACTGTTTTTCCGGCAGTCTCCTCACACCGACCCGACAATCCAATTCATCTCAGAGGTTCTCTACACAATTGAGGTCAGGGCTCTGGAGTTAACCAGTCCAACTTTTCGACACTCATGTCCTGAAAACCAGTATGATATGAACACTGTCCTGCTGATATAGGCCTTTCCCGAAGTGTTGTCACACCATAGGACTCTTATTGTTGTCCAGGACGTCCAGTTAGACCAGAGCATTAATAATTTTATCCAAAACAACCAATGCTTCCATTTGCAGATCTGTCGCTAATCTTCGATCTTTGGTGTCTTTGAAATGTCACGTCCAGACTGAACAATTGATCTCTATATGACACTCTATTATCATTGCACGCTGGAAGTCTGTTAGCTCTGTCAATCGCGGAATCTTGGACTCATAATCGCACTATTGTCTTCTCGAACTCCTGCGAGCATATTTATAGTTGTGGCTGACACGTCGTGCTTGAGTAGAATGTGACCAGCAACCAACGAAGGGGCGTCCGGATATTAATAGTAGAGCAGTGTATACCAGAGATGAGTAAATATGCTTGAGGGTACCAGTATAGAGCTCTCTTTGCTATCAGCGTCCTGTTCGCTATCAACGGCGATAGGAAGGAAACGGATCTCACCAGTTTCAAACGAGGTATGATCGTTGATGTGCGTCTAGCGAACTACGATAGACATGTATGTACGGCGACTCCGGAATGGTACTTTGTGATAATACAAAAACTGTAAAACGGCCAGAAATGCGTGTAATGTTATATTTGTGCAGTGTGTGCGCGTTGTTATGTTGTTCAACTGCCTTCTATCTAGCATCGCTGTATTGTCCACCTTCTGAGGAATTCCATCTGTCGATTCATCACCTTCACAGTATATGTTCAAAATTTTCATCTAATAACTTAATTATTGCGGCTGATATGAATGCAAAATCCAGTTTTTGGCATAGCAGAATTATTGACCCTAGAGGCTTGGTCTTAGGGGACTTTATCCTATCTTTTAATCTTTGTGTCCAAAATTTATCCGACAAACCTCCAACGGAGAATCTAATATCGACGTAATCTTAACATCTGCTAAAATGGATGGTTTGATTGTGGACTGGGATGTAATTCCAGGACTTATTAATAGTGACCACCAGGCTATTATTTTCGAGGTCTCATCTAGACACACTTGCATTGATGAAAAACCTAAAGATCTTCGACGATTTTCTGTGAAGTGGACAAAATGGAACAAACTTAAGGAGTACCTAAATTCCATCCTGACACAGGACATTCAAAAAGCCTTAAACTCAATGACTGACAGCACTCGAATATGTCAACTTTATTCAGACTCATCTTTTCCTTGCTATGCAATTCTCTAGCAAAATAAAACAGTCCAAAAAACCTTTTGTCCCGTGGTGGACGCCTGAACTGCCACACTTACGAACACAAGTCCTTCAAGCGCGGATGAACCTTCAAAGAAACAGACATCTGTCAACTGAAGATGTACAGACTTACCAGGAAATTTATGGCAGTCTCAGGAATAGATACCATAGGGAGATTGCCAATTCCAAGAGCAGTTGTTGGCAAAACTTAGTTAAAGAAATATGGAGTACGGAACCGTGAGACTTAAGAGGAGATAAGATACAGTAATGAAATGTATAGTGGCCCTACAGACATCGTCCCGTTTACCCTCTTGGATGCTGGTGCTGCCGTTAGTAAACTAAAAAGTAAAAAATGTCCTGGGATTGACCTTATTGAGAATGGTGTTAATGTTAAATTTTTTGACCTGTTTCCAAAAATTCTGTTAAATCTATGAACAAATGTCTCCTTGAGGGTATTTTTCCAATGCAATGGAAAGTGGCTTTGCCGAAAATTCTTCACAAGCCAGGAAAACCATCATCCGATCCCAGTGCTTACAGACAAATTTCATTGCTTGCGAATCTCGGAAAACTTTTTGAAAGACTTCTAGCCCCAAGACTCCACAAGATGTTACATGAAAAACAACTTTGTTCTAACTTACAATTTGGCTTCAAAAAAGTGAAATCTACGGAGGTGGCCATATCTGCGCTAACTACTTTTGCTCGGAATTCTATTTCAAAGTATGTTTTTGCTGTGTTTGTGGACTTCGAGGGTGCTTTCGACTCTCTTTGGTGGGAGAGCGCCCTCAGGTCCTTAAGAGCTGCTAATTGTGATGATTATACCTGCAAGGTCTTAAGATCTTATTTCAGTGATCGTATGGTAAAGATAATTGCAAAGCACCTGATATATAGTTCCCCTGTATCCAGAGGATGCCCTCAAGGATCGATGTTGGGGCCTCTCCTCTAGAATGCAGTTCTAGACAAGTGGCTTTTGAGAGATCATCAAGGTGTACTTAAAATTGCATATGCCGATGACTTAGTGGTGGCCATCGAGTGGAGATCCAGTTATAGCAACCAACTATGAAGTTTTGGTAATATGGGCGAATATAAACAAATTAAAATTTTCACCATGTAAGACGACTTTTATAACTTTTGGCAATCACTTCAACTACAACAGACCTCCTAGGATTCTTCTTAATAACATACAGATACCATATGTCTCTAAGTCTAAAATATTTAGGAGTTATATTAGATGACAGATTAACTTTTCAGTGGCATGTTTCAAAATTCGAAATTTTACTGCCTCAGTGGTTAGGATCCCTAGGAAAGAATGAGGTCTTACTAGGAAGACATTATCATTGTATTATAAGACCATCTTTTTGCTGTAGTTTCTTATGCCGCCAGCATATGGCATCAAAATCCTACCAAAGTCAAGATTAAAACAAAGTTAATATCCTTGCAAATTTGCACTTTTCCAGGCTGGCTGTACAGAGTTCCTGTTCCAACACAGAGGGAAACGTGGAGATGGTCTTTTAGCCTCAGAGCCATCCAGAAACCCAAACACACACACACACGTTCCCACATGAGAATGTATATTTAAAATTGTATATAAATCCTGTATATAAATTAAGGTATAAATATTGAAAATGTAAATAAATGAAATGAATGAAAATGAAATGTTATGTTGTTTCTGGCCCTTTGTCACCGGGAAGGCGATCATCTGGAAAGCCTGTCCAATGTCTGTCTACACCACGGAGAGGTGTGCCCTATAATCTTTGTCTGTCCAAGGAAAGACGAAAACCACCACATCCACTGGAGGTAGTGTTATACCAGCGGGTGCCTGCAAATTCCATACCCACAGTTGCCCAAACGGTTTAGATTTAAAACAACAAGGATGCTGTAACGTAGATGATAAGATGGCAGCTAAAGTCAGTTTCTAGAGATATCGATAGACGTTGCAGGAGTTGAGTCAGTTCCTTGTTGTTGTTGAGATGATGGTAGACTCGAGAAAATGTGCTTTATTTTGGTGAAAACAGCAGATATAAATTGTTGTAGAGTTGCCACTTCATTTCCTTCAGAAAATTGCTAACAGCAGCTTGTAGTTTAGATCTCTCACCGTAATATAGATTGCACCAATACAGAATGCGCGTTCAGATTTCTTCAGCACCACACAAGCAGAGATTGGTGTCAGATAAGCAAACTGAAATAGTTTGTAGTTGATGGAGCTGTGCCCAGTAAGTACATATGGCATTGTTAAGCTTGGAGAAAAACCATCTGCAAAAGGTCTTATTGAGATGGAAGGTTACTACAGGTACAAAAGGTCGGATGACTTGGCCAGTAGCAGTGGAATCCCATCGTGATTGCCACACATTGGTAAGTTCATTCCAAATACTCTGTTTCTCGTTTTTGATGTCAGCAGTTAAGTTACACAAGATAGGAAAGACAGTTGTATGGCGTTCCAAAATGTCTGTTGTTTGAATATTGCTAGGATACTGAAGAAACAGACACCAAAAGAGATAGGTAGGGCCACGTGCAGCCAAGGGAAAGAGGTATGCTGCGTTTGGAACAGATTGTTAACTCTAACGTTTGTCAAACGATAGCACAAATGACTGATGCTTTCAATGCGGGGGCCCAGCAATCCATTACCACTTAAAACTATCAGAGATTAGTAAGTCATTGACCACTCAGTACGCCGCTGATCTCTGCGTTGAACATTAAAAAAAAAAAAAAAGAAACCACATGTAGCAATAGACCCTGTTGTACATCTAACATACAGGCTACTGACGGGAGGATCATGGTGTGCAGGCATATATTTTTAGGATATACCCTCGGTCCCCTGATCCCAGTGGCCATCAATATGGACAAGACTGCTTACTTGAGCATTGTCGCACTTCGTGTGCTTCCGATAATGATGCGCGTCCACCCTGATGGGGATGGATACATGAATACTTTCAGGACCATATGCGACTAATCACCGCTCAAAACATGCACACAATTGATATGAGGACATGAGAATTTCATATATCTGCCATCGCCAGCACATTTGCCAACCCATTAAATCACACTTACCGTTAGCCCGTCACCACCAAATACGGAGGATGCGGAAAGGTCAAGGGAATGACCACCACATATTCCCGGAGCAATATGGCCTTAGTTGCTAATGCTCCTAAAAACCAAATAACAAACAAACAACACTTCCCGTTCTTAGACACCACTCTGTCTACATCTCTGCAGCAACGGTAAGACGACTTTATTTTTCCATTTTATTATTATTTCAGCGTTTCAAGATGTCGCAAACTGCACTTGTCGCTGGAAGAACAGTGGTTCCTGATCGCTATACTTCAATACCGTGTAAAAAAGGCCCGAGAAAGAATCCTCTCAAGACAAAAGGAATATTTATGGACTTTTTTAACACTATATTCGAATTAATCGGTCTCAGAAGAGGATTTCAAGTTTTTATTTACTGTTTTTCTAGATGAAAAAAAGAGACAAACCGCCACAAGATGCAGAATACGCGCAATTTTACAGCACGTTGCCTCACAGCCTTAGTTGCTCTGGCGCAAAAATAAACAACCTGGTACAGTATTTCTCCTAAGTCTTTACGAGTTTTGCACACTCTCCGGCAAGGCACGTAACATCAGCATCCCAGAGAAAATTGGCCCAACGAGCTACTTCAATCACCAAACTTTTACCCTTGCAATAAAGAAATTCTTTTAATAAAGTCTGAGAACTTCTTTTAGCTTTTTCGCTTCCAGGACAACCTGGAAAAAGTAAGAGGTTCTATAAATTCGTCACTCACAATGAATAACTTGAAACTTCTGCATTAAATACCGTAAGTTTTCCAGGAATGTGGAGAAAATTGGAGTTTTCTTCAGTATAAGGATCAAGGCCGATCAAAATTGTATGGAAAAGTAAAGCGTTTTGGTCTGAGAGGCAATTAAGGCGTCGATACATCATGCATTCTAGGTCAGCTTGTATGTAGGAGAACCTCCTCTACCCTATAACAACGTCTCACGAAAAAAGGAGTATCAACTTCGTGCGGTTTATGTTTAGGACCTTACCACTGAAATCTTCGGAAACTAGCAGCATCTAATACTGTGTTTCATTCTCTCTGATAACAGAAATTGTTGATTAACTGCATCATTTAAAAAGTCATATTCCAGAAGGCTAGAATAAACAGCTACATAAACAGCACTTAAACCTTTTCTCGTTAAAAATGTCTTCAAACAGCTGCTTAAATTTAAAGCAAAGAGTTCTGAACTGTGTGGTTATATCAGCTCTTGACAACGAAGCTCTTCCATCATTTAATCCTCGCTCTGTCAATCTACATTTAAAGTAATTTCGGTTTGATCCATTCCAGCCTGACCTGTGCTCCTACAACTGCTTTAGATTATTGTCGTTGGCTCTACCGCGGAGAGTCAAGAAAATGAAATCTGGATTTCCATCATCTTCTCATTAAAGTGGTTATCGGTCCATAGCATCTTGGGTAATAAAAATTCTTCGCGAGCCCACGACTTTGTTTATTGTTTATCTAATCACCGAAAGCTTTCATAAAAATAGTAAATGACTTTCTTAATGTGCCTTGATGTTGTGGTAATAACAGAATAGTAATTTATTGATTCCAGACTTATGTAAAAACCATAACCCGAAAAACAACAGATGCCCGACAGAATGTTTTAATTTATCACCAGCAGCTGTCCCGAAATCAAATCACCGAAATAATTATTCCAAGCATTGAACAGTAAAAATTTAATAATTCTTTATTTCTTTCCGCCTTCTTGTTTTTAGGAAACGCATCGATACCTTCGAATAATATAATTCATCTTCCAGATGACCCAAAAATAAAATATGCCCATAATTCTGCATTAATTCACGTTTCTACGCGATCTTAAATTTTTGCCCGCTATCAGATATCAGTAAGTATTTCGATGAGTGATTGAAATTTATTCTCAGACGTGGACCATCTCCTTTTTCGCTGTTAAGATTCCTTAATGTATTCTTCCGGTACGAAGGCCAAGAAAACTGGTCCAAAGCAATTGAATCTGCCAATTTTTCTAAATATAACCACACTGCAGTGATCCCTATTCGAAGATTCCATCAACTTTTGAGGGGTTTCACTCGTAAATTATATCTGGATGGCGTTATAGAACTAAACTATAAGGTTATAAAAGACAAATGCCATCCGAAATGTGTGGATATAAAAGTCCAAAACTCGAATAAAAGAAAGACACTTCGAGGAAAAGAGAAATTATTAGAAATACTGAAAGAATTACGTTTTATGGTCAATATTTCAACCTCTAGCTTTTTCCTTTTAGAGAAGCGCAGTCCATTTGTGGCTGTCTTAAAAGATTCGAAAGTAATTTACTTTTAACTCGATGTATTTGGATTGGAAGAATTGTTACATCGATTGGCTCACAATTCACATTACGAATTAGACAAGAAATATTTATTAAATGATATCGTGCACGTCCCAACGAATTAATGGAGAATTCCCCCAATTATAACTGTCTCCTCCAAGATATCAAACAGCACTCACCACAAGGCTAATAAGATTTGAGTAATGAAATGGATAGGAACAGCGTACGAGCTGTTATATGAGGCGAACTGGAAAAATTATTGTGGGTTCAAGACATGAGGCAATATTCAAACTCCTCAAGTTTCAAGGTTCCACGCAGAAGAAACAAATATAGTAGCATAATAGGAACAAAAAATACGCAGTCTTGTATTAAAATTAGAAATAGAAATCGTCCGATGTTTAAAAGTAATAATATTTTTGTCAGCAGACTAGATCCCAATACTACCTCCCAGCAGATGGATCAGCTACTATTGGAGCTGGAAATTCCGGGTAGTGCTTTCAAGCTAAAAACCAAACATCCAACTTACGCATCTTTCAGAATTGAACTAAAGGATTGTGACCTTCAAAAGTATCTAAATCCTGATATCTGGCCGAATGGTCTACTAGTCATGCCATTTTATGGAACTGTTCTAGGTTCTGTCAACAACTTCAATGAGGAGTTAACGTCTAACTCTCAATCTGTTGAGCTGTCTGCATAACTAGAGAATACCAGTCCGGGTTCGCATCATAGTCCATCATTTATCCTTCCTCCTAATGCTTGCGAACATCCTTCTAACACCTATGTTAATCTCAACATTTTTCTACAGAATGTAAGAAGCGTAAAAAATAAACTGTCTACGCTTATAGCACTTTTGGTTGGAGAAACTCATGACATAATTTGTTTAGTTGAAACATGGATGCAGGAACCTCTTCAGGATGTTTTTCTACTGCCGAAAAATCTAAACTACACTCCATACATGACATCTAGGATTAATCGAAGAGGTGGAGGATCAGCAATTATTTTAAAATCCAACATTAAAGTTATTAACACCTACAACACCTGTTCTTACAACTTTGAAGGAATTTCTCTTCTGATCCAAGTTAAAAATTCACTACTTCAAATATATAATATTTATATTCCGCCTGGACCTACTGATGATATTATTAACGAAGTAATAACCTGGATAATCACTGTTCATAAGTCTCAAGCTAACATAATTATAATGGGCGACTTTAATCTCCCCTTGCCCAAATATAATTTACAAATGAAGTTGCTGTCCGACTCCTTATTAGTTCTAGGAGCTAAAAATATCAACGTCCCTGCTACAAGAGGTAATCAAGCGCTCGATCTAGTTTACTCCAATCTTCAACTTCAAGAAAAGTGTAGTAGCAACATTACATTTAGATCTGACCACAAAAGTATAGAATTTCAAGCAACAATTTGCTGTGGGAATCCTCGCCCCCCTCTAGAAAGCACTAAAAGAATATCATCGATTAAATTCCTTCAGAAAGAAAAGTTTTTGCAGCTCTTAAAATACTATCCATGGGATTCTCTTAAAAATATACCTATTCAGGACGCCACGTTTCTATTAATAAAATGGTTAAATCAATTAAAAACAGAGTCAGCATCCAAACTTGTAAGAGTTTCTTCTCAATCCAAACCGTGGTTCAGATCTCATCTAAAACCATACTTTAAAAGGAAACAAAAATGCCACAGGCAGTGGAAGAAGTACGGAACTTCATCAACATACATAAAGTATAAAAAGAGCAGAGCACTGTTTCAGCTCAAAAAAATTCAGGCGTACAAAAATTACTTAATGTCCAGGCTCAAGCATAATAAAAGAGCACTCTCTTCAAAAACAAGAGCTACCTTGCAGCATGACCAGACTTTGGAATGGATAAAATTCAATATGGAAACATGCAATTTTGACATCTGCAATGAAGATAATCAAAACAAATTTAAAGAATTCGATTCTTATAAACACGCAAATAGCGTTCAACATGAAATGCTTCCTAATCAAGCTCTGCTAATCAACCAACTTGTAAACAAGGATACAGTTCAGAAAATTATTAACAAACTACGAATTGATAGTAGTGAAGGCCCTGACGGCATCCCTAGTTTTATTATTAAATTGTCCAGTGCATTCATCATTGATTCTCTAGTTCATATTATTTCCAGTTGCATCTCCCAGCCATTCCTTCCAAGATTATGGAAGACTTTTAGAATTACCCTGATTCCAAAACAGGCTAGCAATAATAACCATATAAACTATCGTCCAATTGCTGTATCGTCAGTAATCGCTAAGATTATAGATAAGATCATGCTGCCATATCTTCGGGATGCGATCTTTGCTAATGCACCCGACAACATGCATTTTGGTCCTACAGGGCGCTCTACAATAACAAGCCTAGCTGACACCATTGTGCGCATCCAAACTGCGTTTCAGGATAAAGCACAATGCGATGTCTTTTACTTAGACATCAAAGGTGCTTTCGACAACATTGATCACAAGAAAGCCATTGAAATACTAAAAAATCATTTCCCCATTGATACAATGGTTATATCCTATCTTCAGTACAGCCTCAATCACAGAAATCTCATCTTCCCCACTAATACTGATAATATTCTCGTCACAACCGCAACAGGCATCCCTCAAGGAGGTGTTCTCTCCAGTGTCATATTTTCAGCATCTCTACAACCACTCCTACAAGAAAATCCAAATCTGCTGTCTTATGCCGATGATTTAAAGTTGTTTATTATTTCCAAATCTTGTGATGACATTTCCAAGGTTAGCCATGATGCGAATTTACAGATGTGCGGAATTATCAAATATCTGAAGAATCTCAATCTCACTATAAATACAAACAAATCTGCTCAAGTAACTTATTCCTTACAGAAACAACCAAACCACATAGAAATTAAAATTTCAAATGTTTCAATTCCCAACGTATTTGCTCACAAAGACCTAGGAGTTGTTTTTGACAAAAATCTTTCATTTAATTCTCATTATGTATATGTTGCTAAAAAAATTCAAAAATCAAGATGGCTGATCAAGCAAGAAACAGCGGCGATTCAAGATAGAAAAACAGTCATTAACCATGTTCAGAGATGCATTTTTCCCATTCTGTCTTATGCCTCCGAAATCTGGTCTGGCGCTCCTCAAGTTACCGTAAAAAAATTCCTTTCCCTAGAGTATTGGGTTCTTAGATGGCTGAACAATAAACTTCGTTTTCCCCGTACAATATCCAGGCAACAGCTTTACAAAAACTTAAAAACAAAGCCTCTGCAACAGATGATCAACGAGTCTGGAGTCATGCTTCTTGCTAAGTTAATTACTTCTGCATCCAGTTCACCAAACCTGGCCAACATAATAGCTCCCACCAACAGAGAAAACTCAAGAAACCAACAACAATTCAAATCCAAACTCTCCAGACTAAAACAAATGGACAGGATGTTCCCCAATGCATCCCTTCACCTCATAAATTATCACAACATTGATTGTAAGAGGTTGCTCAACTCTGAAGCCTACAGGAGTCTCATTTCCAAACAAATTATGAGAAATACAAACAGCTGCCTACCTACAACCCAGTAACTACATCCAGAGCCAAATGTGATGTTCTGCAATATATATTTTTGATCATTATAATTCATATCGTTGTTAATGTATATATAGAATATGCTATGTAATTTTATATATATATATTTGTCTCCTTTGTACTGAATTAATGCCCCTAGCCTAGTGCTGTGATGGGCTTGCTGTAGTTGCAATAAATGAAATTTATTTATTTAAATAAAGGACTGCGTAATGGGAGATGCCTGCAGCGTAAGATAGCGCTTTATTTATTTGTTCATTATTCCCTAAATGGTATAACAGAAGTTGATCTCTCTCAAATCCTCAAGAAACACACGCCATTTTCGAATGGGAGGAGGGATAATCAACAGAAAAAAACTGAACAAGGAATAGTTTGACTTAAATGACTAGTTGGGGAGAGAGAGAGAGGGCAATTCTCCCCTACTTCCTCCTGGATCTACATATCTTCACGCCAATATTTTCTTGTGAGAATCAATTTCGAGAGCATAGATGAGGTTATCTTATAACTTCGTAAAGGAATTTCTTTCTTAAGTCTTCGGAACTTCCATCAACGCAGGTGGCGCTGATCAAAGCAGTCCTCGGGCTGTCCATAACAAGGTCCAATCTTGATTCTTTCTGTGGGCTTTTCGCATAAACGACGGAGAACAAAACATTGGGTATACACCTTCTAACAGCACGTGCTCGCCCACTTGGGGGAGGGGGGAGAGAGAGAGAGAGACGGGAAATGGCGTGTTTACTACGACCTCGCGACTCGGTTTCCGTGCCACCGACTGTCGATTCGGTTATTTAATTTTTGCAGCTGAGCAGGTCGCGTAGGAAGTGTTATAACCAATCGCCGTGCCAGATCTGATTACCTTGCCCCGTTTCATTCAGTGGCGCGCCATTCCCTGTGGATATCTGATCTATTTGTGTGCCATACGTGGCTGTCACTGATTGCATTGTGGCATTATATCCTTCGCTATTATTAAAGCAGGAATAATCAAAACCAATTGGTGGCAAGGACAGCAGACAATCAACGCGTAGCGCTAAATGATACGCAGGTGTGATGCCTATAACTACATTAGAATAATCCTTTAATACATTTCGTTCGACAACCAGCAACAATTTCAAGGACTCTTAAATTTGATGACAAATGAAATTCACGACAGATGATGACCGACACTTCTTGAACCAACGAGATTGATAATTATGCTTATCATAGAATCAATTCAAACAAACTCATGTTTGAAAAAACCTCAAACCTTTAAAATGAACAAATCCTAATCCCACATTGAAATACTGCCAATTTACAAAAATGCACAAGATTTTAAGTTAAAATAAAACCACGAATATTGGATTTTTGACAGCAACATCTTCGACCTTAGTGGGATTACAATAGTATCGTGACTAAACTATCAAAATATTCCATCATGGAGCATTAAGTTTTCCGCAAATACCTTCAGTGTTACGTTTTCCCCGTAATGCCCTCTACGGTAAACAAAGTTGACAATACACCCTAATGCTGGTCCACTATTTGACTGGTCAGTAGGTCGCATTCGATCAATGCGCGGGATTAGTAACATTCTGAGCAGTTCAACCCCTAGATAGCCATTAGTCATATTTTCTGCATTCCACGTCTTGCTGTTCCAATCAATATGGATCAAGCGACATCCAATAAGACATATTGGTGACATAGTGTTATTAGTACTGACTTTATGGATGCAGAATTCCTCGTCTGAAAGATCTCCATGTCTCGCTCTAATTTTAAGAGCACTACAGATGGCGGAAGTCTTGGGAAGGAAATATAAAGTGGTACGTATTCGAATTAAAGCGTTTATTCTGGAGAGAAGGAAAACAACAGAGAAATTTAAGTGGACAACTCTGGTATTTACGTTGGATTTGACAAGCGTGATCTCAAGAATCGTATATTGTTAGCGAAGTTTAATCGTAAATATTCTGAGCATTTCGAATTCAGTTTTGTTATTTTTGACTTTTTTAGATGTAATGTAATAGTAATAAAGTAAAAATAAATTATAATCGAATTGGTGCGGTTAATAACACAGTGCATTATGTTTCTAACAGCATGGCACATGTTAAGTGGGGGAGAACGGAGATTTGAAAGGAACTTAGATGTATATTAAGATCTACTTACCTTATTGGTTTCATCTTTGTCATTCATTGGTCTAAAATGTATGAATCATTCTTTGGTCGACGACCTCCATCATAATTTTAAAATCTCTATTATCAGAGTCGTTGTCCAGTCTTGATGAAAGAAAATAAGTGGTCATTTACAACAAGAAGTCACTTGAGATTAATCATCATAAAAGTTCGCTGGTAGAAGACACACTGGGGTTATTTTAAAACACAAATAACACTTTTTAGAACACTGCACCTTCACAGAGGGGGTTTAGGCTTTTCACAGAACGCTTACAAAGAGGCAGAAAATATTACCGACGTATTGAATAACACTAGAACTCGATAAACTGGCTGCACAACCTGGTGCTTAGTTTATGAACTAGGATTTTTGTCTGAATCTTATTGCTACTTCTTGAGATTAGAATGATTGGCTTCGTTGACCAAAGTCCGGACAAAATTCTTGAGATAGAATAATACTCTAAGCTCAGAGGTTCCCAAACTTTTATATCTCGCGCCCCTTCATAAAATATTTCACAAATTTCACTCCCCATTAAAATATTTAATAAATCTCACCTCCCATCTTTCAGAACAAGTGCAAATAATCAGATTTTATAAAATTTAGGTACGTCTATGTATACTTTTATAAATTAATATATGCATTACGATGCTTTTATCTGAAAGATTGAAAAAAATACACTTCTTCTCTAGATTAGAGGGATGGTTTGTCTACATTTAGTTAAAAAAGTGCTTCATAAAAACAACACGGGCCCCCATAAAAAAGCCAAGTGCACCCACAACTTGGGAAACTCTGATCTAACATAAGACACGGCATTCCAATTCAAGTATTTATTTGTAAGATTAATTTGGATGACGGCCTCCCTTGGAAAAGTTTCTGACATCCATATGAACTTCAAGAGACCGCAGCCCCCACACCACTGGTGACACAAAATACAGTAAAATCCTTGTAAATCGCTATACTCCTCAGACTTTATGTGGTCTTGGTGTATAACTGCAGACTTTATTTATTTACATCCCGTGAAGCTCCCCATAGCAGCTTAAATTAATGGCTGAAAAACAATCCGCGTGATACATGCGTATATCTTTTTTTTTTTTTAAATAGCAGGGAAGTTTGCTCCAAAATCAATTATTGCCAAATGTTACCAAAGGTTTTTCTTTAAAAGTAATGTGGATTGCCATTTAGAACTGCGTAGAAGGCTACAAAATTTTTATAGCTTCCTACTAAATGTACACATCGGTAGAAATTTTAAGCTTAATCTGTATCACCTTTATTTGGTCCTCTGTTCGGTATTTTTAACAATTTTTTCCATTAATATTTCCATTTTTCTTAGATAAAACTTCCAAGATGTCCCCATTCAAAACTCGGCTTCATATTCCTTTATTTTTAAACCCAATAACTCATTAATGTATTCTTTTATCCTATCAATGAACCTTCCAGTTGACTGCGAAAATTCAACTTCCAGTGTCTCAGGTGTTTGCACTTTCATTATCATCATCCCCATGACTGTAGTTTTCGAGAGAACAAAAAGCTTAGAGACAGAAATGAAGGGTAAACGTTTTTTTCCCCCTAACTTATAATTAGGTAATTTAGAGGCGGTAGTTTAATTTTAAAATGATCTTTTACGTAATATAGTCATTCACTGGCTTATTAACGCAAATTCAGGTAAGCTGGGTTATATTTAAAAATTTTCTACAACATTTAAAAGAAGGATATTTAAAAAAAAAAAAAAAAAAAAGAAAGAATCTGGATTCCACAGAAAGCCCAAGGCGATTATTTTACCACGGTTTCTTTTAAAGAGGAGCACTAACTCGAGACATTAATGCGTTTTAAAGTTTGTATATCTCTTCGTTTAATTTATTTTTGTATCCCTAAGCGCGTTGAACACAATGAATTTAAAACAATCGAAGATAAAGACTGGAGAGAAGTGTAAAAGAACTTTTTCGGATAAAGATATTCGTAAAAAAATCGAGCTTAAATTAGTTGAAATGGATAATAGACAAAAGAAATTTTGGAACGATGTGTTGCGAGGATTACATTTGGGAACAGTTTGGGTGAGATAAAAATGTGGACATTTGAAAAATTCATTTATTCAACTGTTGTTGAAAAAAAAAGGGGGAAAAACATTAAAATTAAATCGTAAATGAAAAGAAGCAACAAACTTTTTTTTTGGCTTTTGGAAATTAAAAGAATAACAATGCTGAACGTTTACCGAGTAAAGCAAATGAAAGAAGTGTGTAAACTTCATGGAATTAGATTATAATGTTGGATATAATGCAGCTCGAGGCGCAAGATGTTTAAAAGGGTTTTGGGGACATCAAATGTGAGAGAGAGAGAGAAAAAAAAAAAAGAGTGTTTCTAAACACGGAAGAAGAGAAAGAAGAACTTAACAAGAAAAAATACCATAATTTTTTTTTTTTTTTATAAACAGTTGTTGGCAAAAGTAGCAAAAAAAAAAAAGTTATGGAATATTTACGTTTTAATTGATAATAATCTGTTATCGGACGAATCCCTCTTCGCATGCGCATCTTATTCATTTACGACTTACTTTAAAATATTTAATCATAAAGAATGTTTTGAATCGGGCAGAAATCTTGAGAATTGTCTAGTTTCGGAGAAAAGAAAATCACTTGACTATTCCTTCAAAAATGATATACGCTTAATGTACAGTATCGCATGCAGGGTCCTGGGGCCCTGGCGAACATTTTTTTTGCTAGGATCTTCACTCTGTGAGCAAAAAAAATTATAAAAAATAAATTAAAAAATGGAAAAAATATAAAAAATATATTTGCTTGAACAGTTTTTATTTTGCTAGGGTCCTCGGTACTTCAGGGCCCTGTCACAACTTCTCCCCGTTAAATCCAACATTTCCACGTTATCAGATTCTCAATAAAATCATTTTATACAGTTTCCTATAACTTTTATAATAAAGCGTACATTTAGATTAACGTATTGTTTTAATTATAAGGTTTTTTTATAATTAGCGCCTGTTATAATAAACACATTTATATCATTGAGTTTTCCTTCAAGATATAAAGGAGATACTTTATTATATAAACAGTTCCAAACTGGATCCCAACAACACCTTACGATATGTTAACTAATGAAACAAGACGAGAACACTGTATATATACAAAGACGTGCTTTTAAAATATAGGAGAGAATTTTCTTTTTATTAACCAGCAAGTTGCCTTTGGCACGCTCTTTTCCATCAGATAATGTACAAATTATTTAATGGGCAACTCTGCATCTCTGGTCGAGAAACTCAACCCGAACTAACTTCGCCCGTTCGGTTTTAATCATTTATTTCTCTAAGAATAAATTTTACATCAACGTAGTTGTAAATATTCATGCCATCTACTAATTAGTACAGGTTAGACGCATACTGTTTAATCTTTCCAACGTAAGAGCTGACGTAGAATCCAAGGTACAGATCTCCATCCTCTTCTAACACCTGCGATATCAAAGTTACCTTTCTGTCTATGGACTGAAGGGTTTGTAGAAGCGTACCATCGTAATCCAGCTCAATAATAATGCTGTTTTCGGAAGAAAGACTTCTAAAAGCAGCCCGTTTGACCTGCAACAAAAAGAAATGACAATAAGACTTCGAAGCATCAAGAAAGCTTTCTACTGATGATGCACTTTATTCGAGATTACTGCATTTTAGTAGTAACTTCAATAACATTGATTCCCTTTCTGTAATTTATTTCTCTCTCTCTCTCGCTCTGCAATTTCGTAAATATACCATCAACTTTTTCCTGTATAGTAAGATTTTCCAGAGAACAGGCAAAAGAAATTTCTTCAAGAAAAACCTACTCAGGTTGATGAAGATGGCAGTTTCTAAAGGAGATTACTGTTTGCACTGCAACCTTTCTCTCTTGGGAAAAGCTGATGTTCTTTTTCTCTTATTCTCAAAGTAATATTTTATCTCTTCACCTGTTTCCAGTACAATATTAAAGGGGTGCAGTTGTATACTTCAAACAGACAAAATAAATTAATATTTATAAATAACGTCAAATATTTGCCTAAGGCCTCGCGGTGTTCTAGAAATAATTCTTTATTTTGAAAATATATAAATTTAATATTATATATAAATATATTATATTTAATACAGCATATTATATATAAAATAAACGTGTAAATATTCATTACAAATAAAGCGTAGATAAGTTATGAAGCGTCCAGCAGGACTCTAATAACAACAGAAGCTGTCTCGTTCTGCACTGGTCAAAACAATTATGTCACAGCACGCGCAAACGATGTTTGTGTAAATATGATGACGTATGTACCTCATGACGTAGTTGAAGCTAAGTGATGATCAGTGCATGGTGAAAACTTTCAAAGACATTACATATCAGTAGTGAGCGAATGCGCGCGGATAATAACTTTAGTATGGTGCACGTTCCCCATCAACCGCCAGACAATTTCGCACCTGCGATGCATCGATAAAATTAAGCTACAGAATCAGTCGCCACTCTTGTGTAAGTGCTGTTTCCAGCTGATTTGGTGTCACTGGACCTGGACGATCAATATGTCTAGGGGGTCTCAGTCATGTTCGATGGATTTAAGTCGGAAAGCTGGCAGGCCAATCCATACAGACGAAGCCCTCATCTTCTATCATATCGTTGACTTGCTGGGCCTTAATGAAGTTAAAAGTTTTCGTCCCACAGTACAAACTTCACATACAGCACCAGCAGAGGTTAGAACCGTGTGTCCCGGAGTCTCTCTAGCATTCCAGCTTGCAGTCAGGATCGCGTTCCTGATGATGTGGAGGTACGTACGACTACAACGACTAATTACACCTCATACGAGCAATCCACAGAAGTGACTATGTTCCTGTACGTGCACAGAACTGTTTTAGGGTCCACTTTCAGGCCACACCAGAACCCGATTCTGAGAATTCTAGACTCATCTCTGAAGAGCAGACAGCACCATTCTTGCTCACTCCAATTACGATGTACGAGTGCCCCACATTTTTCTTGCCGTACAGTGTCGGGCACTCAACGAAACACACACAAACTATAGGTCTTTTCGCATGAGGTCCATGTCTGTAAAGTAAAGTGTAAAAGTATGTTGATGTCAAACGGCACCAGGGGTTTCCCCCATCTCCGCGTTGCTTTCATTGTAGTATATGTGTAATGTCATATACCCTTGTTCCTCTGGCCATTTAGCCGCTGGACCCCCTACTGAGGCCCAACGTTGCCCACACTTCCCCCCCGTGGAGGCCGACCAGGCACATCACTATTTTAAGTAGTTACTCTGGCAGGTCCTGCCGCTTACTTTCCTGAGATTTCAGCGGATAGGATCTACAATATATATAATAATAAATAAATAAATATATAAAAATAAATATAAAAATAAATAATAATAATAAATATCGATTGCATTGGGATGTCGCTTGAAATGGGAGGCGGAAGACTGGGGGGTAAAGGCAGAAGAATGGAGACGATAGAGAAGATGTCCCCAGATGATCAGTGGGGTATGCCCATGCCCCACCAGGAGAAGATAGGATCGGCGGGGGAAGGGGGAGCCAGGAGGCTGTCTTCCCCCTCGCCGCCGGGGGTATGATTTAAAGTGAAACGGGCTAGAGTGCTCGATTCAGATCGCCAATAAGGCTATTGGCAGCAAGCTGCGTAGTCCGGGCTTAATGTGTAGCAGTCCGGTCCTAGGATTATGGTCATTCATGTGGCATGGTTCCACGTCCATGTTGTCTTCAGTTAAGTATGGAGTTGTGCGTCGTTTTATTGTGTCCAATTAGTCAGTCTCTTGTTGTGGCTGGGATTTTGTTCTCCGGAAGAGTGAGTCTTAGTCCACCTGCCATATTTTGTAGTTAGATCAGTTGAGCCTTTTGTTTGTGGTTGTTCCTTGCCTCAGATTTGTTGTTGTCCAGATCCCCGTGTCGGGTTTCTCCTATTTCTCTTGGTTAGGTTGTTTGGTTCGCTTGTTGGGGTTGCAGGGTTCGGCGTCTCACGAATAGTTCCTGTGAATATTCAGAAAAGGCGATGTACGTCTCCTTGCCTTCTAAGAGACGTTGTTCTTGGTCTTTGGGACAGTATTGTATTCTTGTGACCATTTGGCAGCGGAGGTCATGATATTGGTATCAGTCATACATAAGGTGCTGCCAGGTTTCTTGCTCGCCGCAGGTACAGTTGGGATCGTCTGTAATTCCGAGTGAGGTCAACTTGGCCTTGATCTATATCTGTACGGGCAATTTCAGTTCTGGTTGACGCCTGTGTCCCTGTCACTGATGTAAAGCATATGGGTAGCTTGGCCGTCGCCGATTTGGAGATAAAAGAGGCCTATAAGCGATCTTGCTTCGGAGTTGTTGGTGGTCTATTTCTTGATGTGGTCATCTGCGAACAGTTTCAGTTACTTGCAACCGATTGCGCAACCTGCCAATTACATTTTGCAGCACAGCAAGCCATGAAACTTGCCGTTGTGACTGCCCCACCATTAGTCTCGACGACTCTCTAAGTGGTGTACTCCGGCAAATCCGTCTGGGATGACATTTTCAAATGCCTCGCTACAATAATCAACAGGTGTGCTGTCTCTTTAGAACCGAATAATGGACTGAATTTGCGCTTTCTCAGCCTGCATTTGTTGGAGAACTTAACGTTACATGTGCACGTCGGTCTGTGAGTGTATGCTGCCATTGACTCCACAAATGATATCGCTAAATTGTCCAATGATTTCCACATTGTTTTGACCAACATACACTCAATGATCAGTGAATAGCGACCACCACTTCCGTAATGGACTATGGACATTGCTCGCAGTATAAAAAGCTTTGTACGCTAAAGCAGTGGTAATTTGCATTCTGATCGTGCAAGTCAAAATGATAAAATAGCAGTTATGGGACGTAGGTAAAGACATCACGGAATTTCAAAAGGGTATGATTGTGAGAGCTCCTGCGTTGGGCACTTTCATATCGGAAACGATATGAAAAGCCTTGTCCGTTGCTCACGCCCACTATGATTAAGGTGTAAAAAGAATGGTGGCGAACGGGTCAAACCACCTCCCGCAGACAGAACTGTAAAGTATTACGCAATGCGCAAATGTTCGTGATGAGCGAATGGTGCAGCGCGTTGTACTGGCTCAACCACAGGTCACTGTGCGACTGTTGACATCGCAATACAGTATGGAGATTGCAAGAACAATATCCTAAATGACGCGCCGCACACTCAGACTTATGGGGTTTCCATAGCAGACAACCCAAGAGACACTCTCTCCTCGCCACTGACCATCGTCCACGACGAATGCTGTACTGCCAACAACACATGCTAGTTGGATACTGGAGGACTGGAAACCAGTGGGGCGACGGACATCTTCATGTGTGGCCCAAGCAACGCAAGCCCATGGCCCCATCGAGCATGGTGTCTACTATCCAGGCAGATGGCTGTGGTTGCTTAATATGGGTCACATTTGCTGGAAAGAACTAGGATACATACGTATGGATCAATGTGTCACTGGTGAGGTCTACGGGCAGCTCTTAGGAGACCATGTGCACCCTGCCATGCTGCATTTTTTCTCGGACAGAAACGGGATCTTCCAATATGATAATGCTCATCTGGTCCACACTGTCCACAAATGGTTCGAGGAACACAGTGAAGATATCATCCATCTTGATTGGCCTCCAAATCGACCTGAACTCAATCCAATCGAGCACCTGTGGGGTGTTTTCGAACGGGATTTGAGGCGTACAGACACGCAACCGTCACCTATTCCTCTTTGTGGAAAGACTTACAGGCAGCATGGCTGCAGATTCCTACGGACGTCATCAATCATCTAGTGGAGTCAATGGCTAGGCGAATAGCAGCTGTTATCCGTACAAACGATGCCCAACGCTGTATTAGGTAGGTGGTCACGATTCAATGATCACTGAGTGTAGTTGCAAACAGGTCTAATGAAGTTCACCTACATCTTGTACGGTAGCAGTAAGTAGTGAATCAAAATCGGTTGCCGACAAAAAAACAAACTGAAAATATAAACTTTGGCTATCGCTAGTAATAATGAAAATGAAACACACCTTCTTTGGCAACTCAATGAGCACGGGATGGTGCCATAATCGAGATAAATAGCGAGTAGCTGACTCGACCATGTGAATGGACCTCGCGAGGATCTTTCTCATCAAGGGATAATGAGACATGTGGTCCAGCAATGTTGGAAATGACCTGTCGCGCACCCCTATTAATGCCACCCAGTAGCCACCTCTTTTACTAGGTCGGATATGAGCAGGGTGTCCGGGTAGGCTGCCGATGAACACTTCTTGCTTGCCTTTCTTAGAGCCGTGTAGATAATATCTAAAGAAGTAAAATGGACACGGAATTTAGAAAGATGAATCAGCACCATTTTGCGTTACAGAGAACCTTTAATACAATATGCCTTTTTGAATGTTGAATGAGTTCATTAGCCCTTTTAAATTTAGTAAGAAATATCGTTAACAAAATAAATTGCGCGCGCATGTGCCGTTTAAGTCACACTACGAGTTCACTAATTTCAAAATTTATAAAATGTTGATTAAACGTTATTAAAAATAAAAATGAATTAAAATTAAATTTAAAAAATATTTAAAAACAAAGCACTTAAAGGCGTTCCAATAATTTAAATTTCTGATTTTTAGTCTTCAGTTAATCGTGAGACGTTAGCAGAGAATTAAATACCTTAAAATTCTGTTTTCTCCAAAGTCAGCTATCAATAACGAATCTCCGTCGTGTGTCAGTTGAATCCCATATGGGAATATTTGCTCCACGAGGACGCGGCCCTCATCCATATCTGAATTCATCTGAATTACCCTGCGATGAAAAAATATGGATGAAAAGCTCTTCTGAAACGTATGAGTACATCCAAAATACTACATGTACACTTCTGGTATTTCAAATAATACATCTGAACATATTCTAGAATCATACGTTTAACAGCTATTTCGAATTTGGATTGAATAAGACACTGTTATATGAAAATTTAACTTTTCGGGATGAATTTATTGATTATGGAGGATGTAGATCTGATCACTTTAAACGCTTACCTTCCACTTCGATCATGCTCTAAGAAACTATAAAGAGTGTCCTCTTCACGCCATCTACTGGTGAATTCTGTGAAATAGATATTTCCTCTGATATCAATGTCCAGATCACAAATGGGACCAATTCGTCGTCCTGCTACGTGGGACTTTGGAATAAACTGCACTATTTCACCTACAAGAAATGTATATTAGTCACAATATCCTTAGTCTTCAGAATGGAGAGATCTCATCCATTGTACAAGTCAACAGTTAAAAAAAAAAAAAAAAAAAAAGAAATATATATGATCTACGCAAAATGCTTCAGCAGTTACTGACGAACTGATCCAATGCAATCAATGCTATAAGCATTTCTTTCTCGCAACTGAAAAAACCAATGATTCAATCGCTCATGTTCTTGATCTCACCAGGAGAGATCGACGTTTAATTATCTGCGAAACTGCTACTGAAATTGATTTTTCTTAAGGAACACTGTTGATGAATCTTGTGACGAATTACTGGTGACGAATCTTGAGTTTATGGCACGATCCAGTGCTCCCAGTGGAAGACACCGCCTTCTCCAAGACCCAAAACAGCAAGACAATCTCGACGAAATGTGAAGATCATCTTTTTTGACTCGCAGGGTTCCATTCATTATGAATCTGTGCAGTATGATCAAACAGTAAACCAGGAATACAACAAAACATTTCTACAGCGATTGCGCGCTCTGCTTTATGAAGAAAACGGTCGGATAAATTGGCTTTAGACATCCGAGAACACCCCTGCACACTAGGAGCTTTTTTCCAGTCAAGAATTTCTTTGCGAAGCATCCACCACTCCCGATCTACCTTATCGCCTTGTGATCTCGTTTTTTCTCCCAAACTCAAAGCCCCTTGAAAAATCATCACAGACAGATTCGCAGAAACAAACTGAGGAAATTAATTAGAACGCAACGCAGGAACTATTAACAAATCCAAAAATAAAACACTATAAGGAATGCTTCTAGAAGTTGCAGAAGCTTTAAATGTCAAGAAGGCTAATTCGAAGGAGACCTATCCGTTAAGCTTCGTTTCTCAATTTTTAGTCCCAGAAACAGACGAAAAGAAATTAATAAAATGCAATTTGGCAGATTCGATTGAAAAACATGAAAAAAAGTAGTATGGCATTTTGCGAAAAATCTCTGGGTGATAGAGAAAAATGGACATATATTCTGAACGTGGAGTACAACGGGAGCGTGCATAAGTACGCGTACTATGGGTGACAGGGGATTCAATCCCGTGACTGCTATATACGGTTCTGTTATTTGTATTTATATTGTGAACTCCCTTGCCTGTCTGGCCATCTCGGAATATAAACAGAAAATGTATTTTGTTTTAAAGGGTCATGTAATTAATCAGGCATGAAGGTCGTTCTAGGCCTATGTTTCTGGTGTGTTCTGTTCTCTCATTGATTCACATTTAGTTTAGATTTAATAAAAAACGAATACAAGGTAAATTATGCTTTCTACACTGCTCGACAAAATTAACAGAACACCTAGAAAATGTGGTGTAACTCGTGCGGCTTGCGATGAAGTGAGAGAAAAATTGGTATGGTTGTGTACCATAGAATAACGATGAAAGGATGAGACAGCGAAAAACTTCGGACAGGTTACATTTGTTGAGGTTGTATAAGAATTACCAAAAAGATCACATTACAGAATACAAGATGCTAAAAATATGGTCACATGGCTCAGTACGGAGTATGATCCTCTCCAACGGCTAAACAGGCATCACAGCAGTGAACCATGTTCAATATAAGGGTGTCTATGAGATTCTGTGGCAACAAATCCCATTCTTCCACCAGCGCAGACCTTAACTCACCAAGTGACCGAGAATTTGGCTGTAGGCTTGCAGTGCGAAACCCAAGAGTGTTCCACACGTGTTAGATCGGATTTAAATCTTCTGATTGTGCTGGCCATGGCATTCGTTGGACATCTTCGGTTTCAAGATATTCCTCTACCACCCGAGCACTATGTGCAGTTGTGGTGCACGAAAAGAAAATCTGGGCCAACTGTATCTCTAAAAAGTCGCACACAGGATTCGAGAATCCATTCTTGGTACCTCTGCGCAGCTACGGTACCCCTATAAAAAACATGAAGTGGGGTGCGGCCGTTGATCATTATTCCATCCCATCACCGCCTCCGCCTTAAGTGTCCTTATCTCTGACATTGGAGGGATGGTACCTCATTCCTCGTTGTCTCCAGATGAAATAACGTCTAGAATCAGTTTGTAGGCTAAAACGGGACTCATCAGAGAACAGAGGTGTACCCTATTTGTCAGGGGTCAAAGTCACATGTTCATGGCAACAGTTTCGACGAGTTCTGCGGTGGTTTGGAATTAATGGATTACAAACCAGTGGCTTCCTTGCGAAGAGAGTCCACTTGAATTGATCCTTCTTAATGCAGTCCGGTTGGAAATGTTTTTACCTGTGGCCGCAGCAATCTCAAGAGACATTGGTGAGAGTAATCGTAGGATTGTCTTACTGTTACAGCCAGAAAGCTGTTTGTTCTGTTGACGTAGCCCTCGGCCAGCTCTTCTTGTCCTGGTTCCTGTCTCCTGAAACTGCTTTCATGTAGACATGTATAGTATCTTATGTAGGACGGCACCTGAACGAAAGTTCAACTCCGCCTTTGTACACTGTGATGATTACCTGGAAAGCCTGCCCAGTGTCCGTCTACACCACGCGGAGGTGGGCCACAGCTACGCAAGAACCATGGCCAACCTGAACAGTCATGCACGGAATGTCCAAAGCGAGTTTGGAGCCATTCAAAAGTACCCCGTGCCAGCGCGCGCACACACACACACACACACACACACACACATTCTCAGGAGACAGGACAGCAGAAGACGAAGAAATAAGGAAGAGAATAAAGAAAAAAAGGAAGAGCATAAAGTAAAAAAAAAATAAAAAATAAAAGAATAAATAAAATAAAACAAAAACAAAAAAATCAAATAAAACAAAAAATAAAAAAAATTTAAAAATAAGATCTTTATCCATGTCTTTGCCCACGTCTTTATGCAGTGCTGCCCAAAGGAGCCCACAAAGAAAAAAGGTGTGCTATCAAACAAAAGTAGTAATGTCATCCAAAAACAAGATCAGCAGGAACAAGTTCTAGATATAATTCTGTTAATCTGGAGTGGAATCAGAAGTCACTGGTTGATGACGGTATCAATGAGCAGACGAAGGATTTAGTTGTGGAGCAAAATTTTGGACATTACGTCATCAGGACAACAAACGAGGCAACAGGCTGTATTATGATTTATCATGTGTTTTCAGTTTGATTGCTTGCATTAACATTGAAAGACATCCTGCGATTAAAAGCAGCATTGCAGGTTTGAAGAGCCTGTAAATTATTGACAGAAATGAGTATCTTCTCAAATCCGGGACACAATTTGGTGCTGTTGCCTTAAGAGCCAATCTTAGGTCCTCGTAAATGCAGCATTCAAAAAGTATGTGAGGAAAGTCTTCCGGTAGCCCACATCGACAGGAGACTGTATTGGAAAGTCTGAATTGGTAAATTTTTGCGTTAAGCGAACTATTACCAGTTAGTATGTAGGAGGTAAACAGTGAGGGTGGAAACCATTTTCTGGTGGATGATGAAAGTAGTGCAGTTATGTCGGGAACGAATTTTTTGGTAACAGCTCCTTTTGTCGGTAGAATTCCATCTATTCTGCCAGGTGTTCACTAACAAATTCCAGCATCAGGTTCGTTCAGTTCTGGGATCAGCCTGAGGGTTAACAACGATTCCCTGAAATTCCGTAGAAATGCCTCTGCGGATGTAAAAGCAAAGCCCTCTAAACACAACGTGCAGGTCAAGGGGTAAAGTGCCTGCAAGAGTTTGCAGAGCTGGAGTTGATACTGTTCGGCAAACGTGGAGTAGGCTAAGGAGAAAACAACGTTGAATAGTGGATAACTTAGTTTGTACAGTTTTGAATGCAGTACGTCTAAACCAAAGGCTGGCAGCATAGGTTGTAATTGGATTATGGCAGCATTATAAAATAGATGTAGGGTTTTAGTGTTCAATCCCCAGTCTTGTCTGGTAATTTGGAGCAGCATTGCGGTAAAACTTAACTTTGACGGACAGATGTTGAATATGTGCAGTAAAGGAAAAGCGGTCGTCGATGATGACTCCTAAAAATTTGATACTTCGGACAAGTGGAAGTGATTTCTTGTCAAGTTTTACAACTGGTGGTCTGCCATAGTCTAATTTGTGTTTAAAAATCATGATCTTCGATTTGGTTGGGGATAATGTTAATTTGTTCTTAGAGGACCAAGACGATAGTTCAAAGAATACTTTATTGGCATAGAGTTCTAAATCAGAATTCACCAAAATAAGGTCATCTGCATACTCAAGTTGTTGCACATTTTGAAATTCAGTCGTCCTAAGCAGCCAATCATCAAGAACTAGGTTCCAAATCAAGGGACCCAAAATTGATCCTTGGGGGCAACCACGGGAGACAGATCTGTGATTTTTCTTGCTTTTAGTGATGACGGTGACGGTGCGATCAGTAAAGTAGTTTCTAACAAGTTTATAAAGCTGAAGAGAGCAATGATTGGAACCGAGTCTACTGAGGGCGCTCTCCCACCATAAAGTATCAAAAGCGCCCTCAAAATCGATAAAGATCGCCATAACGTACTTGGAAGTGGAGCTGTCAATAAGGTGGCGAAGTTCTAATAAGGCGTCTTCGCATCCAAGCCCTTGCCTAAAACCGTATTGACGAGAGAATATGGAGCTTGTAGCTCCCTGCAGTGTGGTAATTTTATTAGCGATTAGTCTCTCTAACACTTTTCCCAGGTGAGAGAGAGCAAGGCTATGGGGCGGTAGGATCTGGCGTTGTCTAGTGGCTTACCAAGTTCATGTAAAATCTTAAGAATGGCGTGTTTCCATGGTTTGGGAAACGTTCTAGTATTTAAGCAGTTGAATAATTTAAGTAGAACTTTGGGCCTTAGGTCATAAAAATGTTTGATAAATATATTATCAATCAGGTCATTGCCAGGACATTTGTTTGGCTGAATTTTTTCAGGATTGAAGTAAGTTCCTCTGCAATGATTGGATTTGTTTCTTCTAAAGGAAGGTATTTTTGGTTTAAATCTCGAATAGATAGATAGTATGAAGTGTCAATAGTGAGATCAGCATTAGGCAGCAGTTGGTCCAAGATGGCATTTATGGAGTCTGTTAGTGTAATAGTTTCCATACTGTTGGAGGTAATTGAGTTAAAAATGTCACCCAAGATCATTTTATTTTTAGCAATTTTATAAATGACGCCCCAAGGATTATTAATCCCAGACCTACGGACAAAATTGTGCCAGGATTGCGATTTGCTTTCATAGTACCGAGACGACACTGCGTGACACATTAAGCCACGTGCCACCTTCGCCTGCGAGGCTTCAAGTTGTCCAACGGCCCCGCCATCTCAAAGAAACACCTAAACGACGACTTGAAAACGTGAGTATTGGAGATGTGGCTATCCCACTGAGAAGTCAAAAAAATGGGAATGAAGTGGTGTGTTAGCAACCCTCGTTTTTATGGCACGAATAACATTTGCATAATATGCGGCTCTGTAAGGTGGTAGATCGATTTCTATTGGATACTCAAGAATTTGCATGCCAGGATGCCTATTATATCAAATATTCACCTTCAGCGACACTGTTCACAATAAAATATTCACGAAAAACATTTTGTTCTGTTAATTTTGTCGAGCAGTGTATTTAACTCGAACATTTCTATTGAATCGCTTGATATTACGACAAGCCACCATTAAAACAAAAAAGAAAGAAAGAAAGAAAGAAAGAAAAAAAATACAAAGGCAGCAAACAAAAAACAAAAAAACCCTACATTAGTGGCTTCATCTATCTGTTTATTTACAGCTGCATACTGAGTCGAGAGCGAAGTCAGACTTTCCGACAAATATTTCAACGCGTGAAACTGTAAAATATAAAAAACAAGTATGCAAATAGAAGCTTTCTGTCTTGAGTGGAAAAATTCAACAGTGCCCTCAACATAATACAAAACCAACGTATATTTTCTGTTAAGTACCTAATTTCAATAACCAAAATCCTCTTTCGATCCCTCACCTGTCTCCAAATCGACGCTGTATATTCCGTAGTAGATGTCGGCAACGTATAATTTCCCGCCGTCTCCATATCTAAGACCCGAGGGTCTTCCACAAAGAACTTCCCCGGGTTTACCTGCAGTGGAAGAAAAAAAAAATGCAAAATCGATTAGTATTAAACTGAAAAAATTAACTACACAAGGTACAGAAAATGTGAAATGAGGGGTCTGGTTTTGTACTTTAATTAGTTTGAATTTTAAACCATCCCTAGAATAACCCACGTACTCAATAATTTGCCTCAATAAAATATCAAACTTCAGCCGGAAGTCTAAATAATATAATTCTTTTAAAATTAATAAAAATTAAAATCACTCACCACAATCTTTTGATCCAATCCGAGCAATAGTCCTCGTTTTATCTCCAATTATCTGCACAATAGAACCATCTTCAACACCAGCGTAAATATTCCCTGAAAAGAATGCTGCAAATTATCGTCTTGTTAGCAACAGTTTGCTCGATATCAGAAAAGTTTGTTTGTAGCATTCATTTTACGATTTTCGCTTGGATGACTTCTGGATTTAATTTAATTCCAGAAGTCATTCCTCTCATTTAATCATTAACTATTAACACGTAAACTATTTACCTTCATAGAATGCTAAAGATCTTGGTCCTACGATATGTCCTTCCGCCAATCGTTCTATTGAATTCAGTCGATTATTTGCAGAATACAGCCCTTCTAGGACAGGTGGTAAACTTATGCTGGTAAAAAAAAAAGGACAGAGAGAGAGATTTAGAATGCAGTTCAGTGAAAGTATATTGATTTATAACATCTATTTGGCATCTATTATCTCTTAGTGATATACAAAGTGGTGTTTGTAAAGTAAGGAAACGCGGACGCAGCAGAGAAGTGAAGCGTACAATAAACAGCGTCATTTCCTCACATGGTAGGGAAGTAACCGTATCTGCAGAGTCCACTAAATGTATTCATGTGATCGTGACACCATTTCTCATATGGTGTGACAATCACATGAGCCCATACGATCAAAGGTGTGTTCAATTTACAGAACTCAGCATCCGAGAACTGAGCTAGTTGGCGCGGTATTTGAGCCTCGGCCACTGTGCTACCCGCGAGGGTTTATCTTTTCAGCAAGCAGAATCCAAATTCTCTCAGAGGAGTACGTAGCATTGTTTTAATTTACTACGAAGACAGGAGTCCCACAAGGCGCATCATTTGGCCCTCTCTCATGTTCCTGTATATAAAAACAACCTTGCGTTTAACAATTGCATGATTAATGTTAACGAGAGTAATTCTCATTTTATCTTTCACTTTAAAACTGATTTTAACACCCCTTTGAGTTCCTCAGCTTCATCAATATAAAATTAGATCTTCATGGAACGCCTTAATTAATACCGGAACTTGGTTTTTTTCGCTTTCATCCGGGCATCCGTTGTTGCCAAACTGATTCATTACAACGTTCCAACTTGATTAGCTTATTTTACTGTTAATTAATATCAAATTTCTTTTTAATTAAAGTTAATTGGTAAAATGCCTCACAATTAATTTGGTCTCTTGCATCACCCTTTTTTGTAATAATTTACTGCTCGTAATTTTTTCTTTTCTTTTTTTTTTAATCGATGTCTCTGGTACTTTGGTTCTTAATTAAGCTTTGCGTATCACCATTCATTCAATTATCGGGTTCCATTCTTGTCTGGTGGAGAAAAATATTCTCCATCCATCATGGAGTCCATTCCACGATTGACTTGAGGCTGTTCTAAGAGGCTAAACGGAGTTTACTTGTTATAAAGTCGGTGAACCTATTAAACTGGCCACTTGGTGTACTAAGGTTGGACTAAGACAAAATAAATCATATAATTATACTGTCACTTGTTGATGCTTGTAACGCGCCCAACGTGGAATGTAGGAGAAACCTCCCCCAAATGAAATTTCCGGGTGAATTACTGGAACAGTCTATCTTAGATTAACACTGTACGTAAATATTGGATAATGGACGTCGTGCACTGAATCTTAACGTCGCGTGCGAACGTAGATTTGATTCTTGAACGGTGAGGATGAGATGCAAAAATGCTAATTTCTAAGATATTTGAAGAAAATCAATCCTTGATGTCAAGCAAACGAGAAGGAACTCGTTAGCGTCTGTTGACATATCCGCCTTTTTCTGTATCCATGACAATTCCGTCGAACATCGCCTGTTCTGAATGCAAGCGTACATCGTGTAAATACTGGAAAAGATAACGAGAAGGCCGATGAAAGTATCGTTTATATTCAAGAGAACAGAAAAGTGTACAATAGACATTTCCTCCTATATGTGTTTTTCAGCATAAAAATTTAGTACCAAAGAACATTTGATGTTTAACTAAAAGAAAAATGCTGAACATCGTATACAGCGCGTTATATAAAGAAACAAAACTGCCAAAATACCCTTCTTGACTTTTATCAGTTGCTGTTCAGTTCGAGTGCGTTAAAATAGGAGAGCCATCTGCGAAATGTATGGTTAAAATGGCAGAGAGAGAGATAAGTGGTTTGAACTAGAACTGAGCGAAGAGGAAGTTGCAATTAATCAAGATTCTGCGTAATGGACTCAAAATGTTTCGGAATGTTCGGCCATCGAAGGACGCACTGCCTGTACGCATCTTCGTGTCTGCGCATTGGTCGATATGCACGGTTATACGTAATCTGTGATTGATTCTTACATACGCGCTCAGTCAGTTTGTGGAGCGGGAGAAATTTCGATTGATGCACTCTTCGGATTGAGTTATTTTGTACTACAGGATTCAATTTGGAGAAAGAGCAAATGGTAAGTTTGCTTATATATGATGGGTGAAGCCCACAGAGGGCTTCTACAGCTAGTCTACGAATGGTTTTGGTGCTTCCAGAAGGGCTCACAATCATTGGCGATGTCTGAGTGCGGGAAAATTCTGAGACAACTTGTAATAAAGATTCTACTGATGTTTGACTGTTGTTTAAAATTCAAACTTGACGTCTACAATACTAAAACAACTCACTACGAGGAACTGCTCATCTATAATATATATATATGTGATAACTTACTTGTATGCAACTGGTCGGATGTCAAGCAAAGTTGGTGAGAAGGCGAGGAAGATCAATATCGAAATAACAACAAAGATCAATGTGAAAAACTGTTTGCATAATCCCATGATTCCAAGCGGGAAGACTGAAATTCAAGGCACTGAAAGGAGCTTTTAATCCCTATAGTTCATCTTGCAGAAAAATTGCTTTTTGTGCACGGATGTGGTGTTGATATACCCCTACGAAATAAACAACCAAGTTATTTCATTCAAGTTTTAATACCATATAGTTCATTTGTAAATTAAATTTTTATGTAGAAAACAGAGTATTTCGTCTAAAATTTCCATCCTCCACAAATGATATACAGCGTCGCGGTATAATTGAGGAAAAATATGTGTATAAATACCTTCTAATTATTTATTTGTTTTTTGTGCACTCCTACCTGACTCTACTCCAGTTCAGTGCATGAAAATTTCGCATATTTCCTTTCTTCTCGTTTCTGTGCATTCCTTTGTTCTCAAAAACCTCAACAGATTAGCACAGGTTTCAACAACTTTCACAACGACGGTCAATTACTTTCCTTTATTCTAATTTCTAAGCGAATAAGTTTCTTTTTAGTCTCCAACCCAAAACCACTCCATGCTACTAGAACAGAATAAGATTAGACAGTCTTCCAGAATAAAAAAAATAATAATAAAAATGATAGTCTTTATTTTCCCCCCTTTCTTCTAGTTTGTGTCAATAAGTTTCCTCTGACTTCTCAACCCTCAACCAGTCCGTGCTGCTTTCTAGGCTTCAACTGCGTTAGAAAATAAAAAAAATAAAGAAAATACATTCTCACCTCCCCACCCTCAACCAATCCATGTTACCAGAACAGTACTGACTCGATTTTAAAAACCAAAGTTTCCTTTCAAATGTGATAAAAGTTTGAAACTATCTGTGTAGAATGTAAATAAATCCCCCCCCCCCCACTCCCGGTAATATCGACAAGACTCAAGCGAATGCATTCCTGAATCCAAAATCACAAATACTGTAATTTATACGATTTTTTAGAGTTCGTAAAATAAAAATAAAAATAATAAAAAATCGAATGATGTGTTTTCTTTTTCTTTCACGTGATGTGCAGCTAAAGCTAAAAAACCATCAGAAAAAAAAAAGTGGTATTTTAATAAGACCACGTTACTTGGCAACCCAGACACCTATAAAATTAAGAAGTCTGATTCTTAATTAAAGTGAAGATGTAGTCATCTCCCAAGGGTAAAATAAACTTCATCTCTGTAATTAGTTGTGAGAATAGCCTGTGATCATCGGACTGACTCTTCGAATAAATTATTAAAACATTTTCATTTCAAACGGAATGTTTTTGCATCGCTCTGTGCTACTTAATTTTATTTCTGCTTGTACACAAATTTTATTAATTAAAAAAAATAGGTGAAACGTCTATGATCTTGATTATTACTTGTTTCGTACGCAGGCTAAAATATTATCGGTATTATCCGGGTGTTTACAACCAACGCAGAACACCACTAATAAGTATTTATGAAAAAGTATTTTTCTTTGGTAACTAACTTTGATTAATGCTGACATCTACCGGCGAAATTTGAAACAGCAGCAAGCTTTGTGAATATATTCACTAGAGGGATTAAGAGGATTATAAACTTCTTACTGAGACTATACGTATGAATATTCTAGGTAAATAATTTGAAAGACAAAAAGAAATTCGTTAAAGAAAATTCCCATAAATAAATATTATTTTTTATATATATTAAAGTACAGAAAATAAAACTACAGATATCTAATATAATATGGCAGATTGATGTATCAAAGGGAGATTCGAAACTAAAACCTACGCAATTCGAAACAAGTTTTAATTAATAGTAGGTTGGCTTATTTATTGAAGTATTTTTTTTTATTATTAATGTGATTATAAAATTCCAATTTCAATTCATATTAATATGAATTTTATTGTAATATTGGATTAAATGACTTGTCTCGTAATGCAGCCAAAGCCATAAAATAAACAATACAAATTAGCGCTGCTGAAGGAACTTTATATCAGATTATATTTATTAATTAATAATAAAACGTAAGTCTAAGTATTAATTAATAATAAGTATTAATTAATAATAAAACACATACCAGGCCACAATCACCGAAAAATGTTTGTACAGTATTTTCATGAGGTGGCAGAGTACCTACATAAAAAATGCTCAATATGTGCACAGTACATTACATGGTCTAACCTTTGATTTAATAAAACAAGAATAGTGATTTGAAAAGCATAATAGGGATATTTTGCAGTTCGATTCTGAACTGAAACTTGAATGCCTATAAATGTTTCAAAAGCAATCGATACCAGATTTTATGGTTTTTTATTATTTATTTATTTAAATCTGTATAATTGTCTTAAGACAAATTTCGGTGGAAGTAGTAATAAAACATTCAAAACAGAAAATAAAATCGAAATAAAATGTACAGGGCACATTTTGAAAGCCTATTTTTTATATATTGCGTTGGCATTGATGAACTTGGTGTCATTAAACATGTCAGATACGTTAGTTTATTATTCAAGCAAAAACGCATTTAATGCGTGATCCCTATGCATCCAAAGCGATTCACAAAAGTCGATGGAAGTTGACCACAAGTTGTAGTAAACTTCCGGCAGTATTACTTCAGTGATGCCCTCCATAACAGCTGTAATTTCATCTTCCAGTATCTAAACGGTACGTCGATTACTCCTGTAGACATTGACCTTCAGGAATCTCCACAGGAAATAATCTAGGGATTCGGATCCAACGAGTATGGTGACCAAGACCATCTAATTACATATATCGTCCAAGACATCTGTTAGAGGTGATCATAACCATTAAAATGTTTCTTCGGAAAACGAAGAACAGCGTTCGCCGTATGCGATCTTGTCCAGTCTAATAAATGTTCCTTCCATGTTCGGTCCAATGCCTTGAAGAATGTGAACAAACAAGTAACTTCAATGTCTTATAAAAGTAATTATACCAATTCACCAAAGCCAACTTAATCGCTTAAAATATAGGCATTCAAAACTGCTGCGTCTTTTTCGATTAGCGCATTTAAATGTAATAAAACTTTTAAGTGATTAAATAAAAATTCACAACTTTAAAAGAACTGCGTTACATCTAAACTATAAAATAAAGATTTTAAAAAAATAAAAGAAAAACGAATTATTTTAATAAGAATATATAAATGCATTAATAGTGATAAAATGCTTCAGATCCGTTTGGTTAATAAGATAAAACAGTTTGATCTTAGTTAATATCGTTTAAGAAATGACGTTTCGATCGTTTCTTCTTTTCTAAGACGATTGAAAATTTAAGGTCTTGTTTAGGGAGCGCAGTTAATGCAAATTCATCAAACATGTTGGTTACATCAAGTGATTCTGAGAAGAGAATAAGAATAATTTTAGAAGGAAAAGGTAAAATCCAGGCAATACACAATCATGAAATTGTCAGAGAATTTAAGGGATAAACACAGTGATACAGAGTTGATAACCACTCACCGAGAATCCTCTGTTCTCATCTATCCTGCAATATAGAGTTAATAAGCAACAACATCACAGTATGCGTATTTATTTTCTCTCTTGAATTCAGAATATTAAGGCACCAAATTGTATAAGATACGTATACTGTAGGAGAGAACCCACTAAAGCCCTCATGATTTCACATTTATGCGCATTCTCATGTGCTGGATACCTGAGTGTAGGTGTGTCAAGGTTATATGAGCACAATCATCAGTTTCCATAGCATCGAGCAGTGGATCCAGAATTGGGCGTGCGTATCTATCATCAGTCATCAGAGAATGGTAGGATAAGAACGAACACCACAGAGATGATCGATTGAAAATTGATTGACTCTCTCTCTCTCTCGTCCCCCCCTCCAATGAATTCATGCACTAACAGATCTGATTCTCGATTTTACCGTTTCCGTTATGTGGTGAATATCTAAAGGCATATAAGATATCTTCAGATGTTCAGTTGCGGTGGATTCGGTTGTTTTAGAATAGATGAATTAGCTAAGTCTACGAGGCAACAATATAGCCTATTTTGTTTGGCAATTGCTTGTATTCAACTGATGGTAGCCTGTTTGCAAAATGAAAAGCACGATTTCCATGAGAAAAAAATCAGGCAATCCTGGTTTGAGACCGAATAACATGGACATTGTGCAAAAAGAAACCATAAAAGTCTCTTCCGTTCTCATCTTGCATTTCTAAGCCTGGTTCTTCTATTTTCCTAATGAAAAACTCGGAATAAATATTAGGAAGAATGCTTCATCTCTGATTGATACTATCTGATTTTAGCTCTCTATGAAAGGGCTTCAATAAGTTCCTACAGGGTTAGCATAGTTGTTAGATTCAATTTAGGTTTTTTTCTAGATGCAGACACCGAAGGCAAAAAAAGCCTTTAGTTCGGATTCTCTCTCAACACGGAAGGAATTTTAAGGGCTTTTTTTGTTGCGCACGTCGCCAAAGAACAGCAGTCATTGCTACTGTGCTAGCTTCGTGGGTTCCTTTAAATGTAAGTTACCTTCTAGAAAAGTTCCATGAAAGTCTGAACTCGAAACAAAAATCTTTATTGAAGCAAACGATTTACCATTAAGTACAAAGCTTTTGCATATCATAGTAAGGCATTTGCGGAAATCGTAGAAACTTATTGAAGCCATCTCAAATGGAGCTAAAATCAGCTAGTTTCAATCGGAGATGAAGCCTTCTTCCAAGTATTTCTTCCAAGTTTTTCAAGAAAACAGAAGAACTGAACTTAGAACATACACCATCTGCAGACGATCGTACACAATTATCTGCAGATAATTTAACACAATTATATGTACAAAGTGCCAAATTGGCTTACAAATAAAACGATTATCTTGGGCCCGTGATTCCTTTTTTGAAGTTGGGCACGTGTAAATGTTGCTTTAGACCACTAAACGATACAGTCATTATACTGTACAATTAAAATAAAGCCTCAGCTCAGTGTTTCGAGCATAATTTGTAAATTCGCACCTGCAAAGGTCGGATATCCTATCAAAATGCTCTTCTGTAGAAGGCCTAGTATCTCTGAGATCTATAGCAAACAAACAGCATCGATATTTTTTCCATAATTCAGTAGAATGTTTATCAGAAATTTAAAATAAACAGAAACAGAGTCAGCTGCATAGAATACAGTGGAAGTAGTACTTTAAATTACAAAAATATGGCATACCTTTAAGTCCAAATAAAGATGAATGCGTCTTTACATTTCCTGAAATAAAGGGGGAACAAATGCTACTCATTACCCCTTTTCTTCTATTTTTTCAGTCAGGGATCTCACCTATTCCTTCGAAGTGGTAAGTACCACATTAAAGACGTTTCTCGCTAGATGGCATCGCAGAACAAAGGTTAATCAGTTTAAGCATGGATTTAGAAGAGGTACAGAGCATTTCAGCTACAGAAAATCCCACAAAAGCAACGGATGTGTTGTGTGATAACTATGTTTTCTTCGGTGCCGAGAACATTTGAATAAATCGACTGCAATTACATGAGTTGTAGTGTTTCGTGATCCGCTCGCAAGGCCAATAGAAACACGATTAATGACGTCACTGTTCGTGAAGTGACTTAAGGGCAGGTGTTTTATGAATATAAGTTGAAGAAGAGTTTCCTTTTCCTACCTTAGCAGACGTTTACTTCGTTAATGCCTTAACCTGGTATTGGTTTAAATTTTAATTTGCTAGAGATGCATCTGGTAAAGAAAACTATTATGGAAATATTGATCTACTAAAAGGTACATGAATAAACAACTTGGAACTATTTCCCTTCGAATAAGAGAAGAATTTTTTAGAAATGTATGCTCAACTGATTCTATTCCATCAAGCGGAAATTGAGTCTTCACAATCGATTTTTCTTTCTATTGAACTTTGCAAGACTGAATAAGATACGGTAAGCACGCTGTGGTTTAAAGTGAAGCTCAAACTATCTGAACACGAAACTGGAAAGTTTAAAAAAAAAGTTTATCTAAGGCTAATTAATAAGGTAATATCCAGTGGGTTCATTTCGTATAACTGTTGAGGCTATAGAAAATAAATTTATCATTTATAATTCAAAATCATATTGAACATAATCGAAGTATTCGCTGTTGTGTTATAGGGTCGGTGGGAAAAACAAACAAATACCAATTTAGATTTCAATAAACGGATTTAAGTAAATGTTTGTTAAACAATAATAACTCTGAGCATTTTAAGTACTTTTATTTTTGGTAAACTTATGTATTCTTTGAAAGTGATAACGTCGACCAAAATTGGTAGATTTTGGTGGAAGATAAACATGCCATTCTGAAGGACACTCAACATGGCTTTTTTAAGAGTAAACCATGCTTAACTAACTTAGTAGGCTATTTTGACAGTTTACCCACAAACTGGATTTAGGGAATAATTTCGACCTAGTTTATTTGGATTTCAGCAAAACATTCGACTCTGTCCCTTATGAGAGAGTTACAGCATAAGTTTGAACAGATTGGGATTACTGGCAAGATTCTAAGGTGAATTTCTTGGTGGCTGGAGGGCAGAAGGCACAGAGTTGTGATTAATGGACAATCTTCAGATTTGGTGTAACGTCAGGAGTTAGACCTTGAACCACTGTTGTTTCTCATTTTCATGAATGAGATCGACGAAGGGATTGAAGGCGTGATGTCAAAATTTGCAGATGACGTAAAGATTGGCAGAGTCGTTAATGATCAGTGCCAAGCAGCGCTCCTTCAGGATGACTTGAACGGACTTCAGAGATGGTCAGAAAAGTGGCAGCTATGTTTTAATGTTGCTAAATACAAGGTTGCAAACACTTGGGGAAGAGCAACCCACAAATAAATTATACACTTGGTGGGACTGAATTAAATACAGTGGAGGAGGAAAGGGATCTGAGAATTACAATATGGGAAGATAAGAAGTTTGCTGAACGATGCGAACAGGCAGCCAGGAAAGCCCATGGTATCCTCTCGATGATTTATTGAACGTCCTGGAGAGATAGGGAGGTCATAATCCCACTGTATAAGGCAATTGTAATATCACATTTGGAATACTATGTTCAAGTATGGAGACTTCATTTGAAGAAAAGACGTTGAGCTTCTTGAAGGGTCCAAGGACGGGCAGCTCTTATGGTGAGATTGGCAGAAAGACAACCGTATGAGGAAAGACTCCGATTATGTGGGCAACAGAGCTTGGCAACTAGGATTGCGACATTCTGTGATTGCACAGAATGTCACAAGCTTTTTGACGCCTATTCCTTTAACTTATTTACGTAATTTCCAAATTGGTAATGAATTTCCTTTGTTTTTAATGTTCGGGAGTTCAACGAAAGGTGACTTGAATCAGACAACTCTGGTGATGTGTTCAATTAGGAGCTTCTTGAACCAGTTTAGTGAAGTGGCATTTTTGATGTTTTCAGGAAGATTGTTCCAACATTCATTCATCTTACTAAACTTCCAGATTAGTAAGATGAATGAAAGTGAAATTCTCACTGTTCTAAACAATTCCAGAGCTAGGGGGTCATAAATTCAAATTACAGGGTTGAGGTTTAGATTGTAGGAAGTTTTCTATAAGCGAGAGGGAAGAACGAATTTTTGTTTTTCTCCCAGAAACCTGGGCTTTTCATCCCGCAACAGAAACAAAGCGACTATGGAATTTATGCCTCGGTAAATTATAAACAATCCAACTCGTGGATATATTTAAATTTTCTATCCCTTTCTTTCCTTTCTTTGAGGGTGGGAAAGTGGGAAAGTGGTAATCACTTGACGTGTGTTATTCCCCCCTTCCCCATCTTTGGTGATTCTTTTCCTGCCATGTACAAACTTGCTACGTGACATGTTTAATTAACTCCCGTTTAACTTTTTCTCTCCTCCTGTCGCGAATGCTTAATAAGAAGAAAATTAATGAGAGCTGTAACATCCGGTTCCAACATTGTAAAATTAATATTAAAACAGCCAAGTCATAAATCAAATATGAATTCTTTGGTTGCTGAATTTCCAAGCTACACGTCAGATACGACAGCAAAAAAAAAATTAAAAGAGCAAATTTAAAAAGAAGAAAAAATTAAATAAGTACTGTAAGCTTAATCTGATGAAAGTATTGTAATAAAAATACTGAAGACAGTTGTTACTTTTACATATTTAACAAACAGGTTTTTAATCAATAATTCACAATAAGTATTTAATGCATATTTTGCCTCGTTGCAATTTTTTCACCGTGACGATGGTTATTTAATGACAAGAATTAATTTTTATTCCATTCTAGAAAAGAAACTTAAGAGTGATACACAGAACTATCTTTTTAAATTTCTACAGTCTTTCTTTCCGCTGGATACGTGTTGAAGCTAAAGAGACTGCACTCCAAAACGAAGAGCATTTAATATCTTAAGAACGGTTTAACTGTGAGGATTATTATTGTTTAAACAACTGCTTAGGACGTACATCATAAAGGACCTTCCCACTTTTAAAAATTTATAACTCGAAAACTATAGGTCTTATCAAATGTTTTTGTTTTACCAAAACATTGCCCATTCATTCCACCAATCAGCTCACTGCAATAAGCAATATCCAGCGTTTAAACTACAATATACGATATATGGATAGCCTATGTGATATGTATGAAAATAATAATAATAATTGCCAGATTTCTAGTGGTCTGATTTTAAGATGCTTAAGAACGGACAAAGGTTTTTATTGGTTAGACTTTAATAAAACTTCTGATGACTGGACAAATCCGTCTAAAACCCCAAATAAAAATTAATGAAAATCCATTCATTAGGAGTCGAGTTATCACGAGGACGAAAAAAAGAAATAATACTTTTAGGATTTCTATTAATCGATTTTAATTAAAATTTGGAATGGGCCAACAAACCTTTTTAAAAGAGAACCAAAATATAAAATTTATGAAAATCCGTCCTTTGGAAGCCGTGTTTCTGCATCGCGAAAGGACGGACGAATGTAGTGAATACATCTGCTATCGAGCCTGAAAATTGTTCAGAATTTGACCACTAGAGAACTCGCAGAGTGATTAATTTAGAAAACTAACACTAAAGGTAAAATCTTCACCAATGTTTATTGACCAAAAATCTCCATGTGTCCACCATTATTTTTTAATAACCAAACAAGCAAGACGAGGAATTGTGGTCTACAGCTGCCTTCAAAATTTCCGATGGAATGTTCAGTACCTCCAGAAGAATTGCGTCAATTAAACCTGAAGTTCTCATTGCACCTCATCTTTCAATAACTTCTTGTGATGCTGATCCACCCCAACTTATAGACTTAGCATTTATGTAGCCTTCTTCAGACGCCTTACAATACATAAAAATACTTTACGAACAAGGAGGCCTTGAAATAATTTTCTTTATTTGAACGCGCTAAGTGCAGCAATAACACTATCACCATTCTTATGATAAACTGTGATTAAAAGTGCTTTATCTTTAGGCAACATTTTAAAAAAGAACTTCACTGGGCAACCACTCGATTTCCTATCCCAGAATCATTATTTTTTATAACAAACGCAAAAGTTGCTCAGTTTATAGCAGTGAATAAATCGCTTAGCCCCTAGTGGTCAAATTTCCAATTAATTTTTATTTAAAAAATAAAAAAAAAAAACCTCCCACAACTAATTACAATGCAAAAATCCGCTCTTTGATACGAACGTAGTTTAAGTTATTAATTTTTAAAACTTACAAAGGACATTATAAGCATCGTGTATGATTTGAGCCATTAGTAAGCAATTTCTTGTATCTTATCATCAGTTTACCAGTGTTTTATCGTATTTATTGACCTCGAAGGAGTAATGTTAGCTTTGTTCAGAACTGTAGATAATACAACACTCCAGATTTTTCGAAAATACTGAATGAAGCTTGACGGTAAAATCTTTTACGTAAGGCTACATTTTAGTACAAGACCGCTCATGATTAAACAAGGACGAGTAAAAAATAAATAGGCTAATATGATGCAACACTGAATGTGTTAATGCCTAAAGAAGAAAAACGTTATTTGTTTTAGTAGCTTCGAGTGTTTTGCTAACGAAACATTGAACAAATATTTACTTTATTTTGCTGAAGTCGTATTATAAAAAATTCAGAAGGTTGCTTTCATTCTGATTTCCTTTCACTGAATGTGCTGATGCAAATGAAATGCGTTTGTTTACATAGAATTAAAATACTGATTAACCCATTAAAAATTTACCACTTTTGCAAAACTCTGCATGAGCTGTTGAATTAATTTTTGCACGTACACAGTGTGGCGGATTAAAGAAAAGGTTGAAGTGCTGGGCTCTTACTTGACATAGCCGCTGGGCTTTCTGATTATAGAAACCTGTTTGTTTATAAAATGAAGAAAATCGTTGATATTTTCTTATTTGTATCACGTATTAATAAGGAAGTCATGAAACCGTTAAGGAAATTAGCTTCAGCCTTAGGAATGCATGTAGTGCCATCTGTTAAGAGAATAATGAACTACATTTTACATCGGGTTGATTCAGGATAGCGTAAAGCACTTTGCTAGTTGTTCGGTGAATGCCGATATTTTGTGATTATTAAATATTGATTATTATACAATTTAAAAGAATATTCCCCACATTCGCGTAATATGTCTGTTCAGATTTATTTATTTATATGATAATTAATTACAGTAATAGAAGAATTTCGCTTGACGCTAAAACGTTCAATTATTATTATTATTATGAAGAACATAGTATCTTACAACACATCAACTGCAATTTTTATTTTCTTCAGTCTTTTTTCTTGTTGCGAATGTGGTTAGCGGTCAAATTTCAAACATAACAAAAAGGACATCTTAAAATTGTAAATCATATTATCTGAAGGTGAATAAAGTTTTTCATAATGAAAGGACATTTAAATAGGACGATCTACCTGATATCGAGTGGGGTCTCCATGGGCTGTTACAACAGCTTGCACACATTGTGGTATGGAAGGAATATTGTGCTTGAGTGCAGATGGGGGATCCCCATGCTGTCTGTGTAGTGTCCCACATTGGAGGGTAGCGAGTCTACACGTCTAACTGTTTGTTCGGTCTCATCTCACAGATGTTATGGAGATTCAAGTCAGAGGGACTGGTGGGGAAGGATACTGGAGGAGGGTGAAAAATCTTAGGAGTATCAGTAAATCATTCCTGTACCGTGTGGCCTGGTGGCACTTTTCCCCCAGGGAACAGCAGACAGTGGGTGGGCAATGATAATGCGATAGGCAACCGCCATAAAATGCGAGTAGGGTAGGTGGTCTTATTTGAATGTCATTGCATGCATACTCTACCATCTTACACCACAAATAATAAAATAATTAATAGAGTAACCAACATAAAAGACCCAGAAATTATATTTACATTTAATTTCTCATTTCAAAATCAGATAATTTAAACCATATAATATCATACATACATAGAAAGCTAGATTTATCAGAAGACTAGTATAGGATTAAATAATTCTGATACCTATTCCTCCCTACACTAGAATTTTCTTGCCCGGTGTGGAACTTCACTGTTCTATGCATCATTATGTATTATGAGATCTCGCGGGATAACCCTGGGACTTAGATTGATATATACCAATATCACACTTGTTAATATTTGTTTGTTATATATTATAATATTTAATATCACCAAATATCAAACACGTACGCATAATTTGTTTAAAATAAACTTCAGAACTGAATATGGAAGACAATCCCCGTTGAACCACCTTCTGACAATAATTATCTACTATAATCTTGATCCCCTCCCCCTTTTTTTTTCTTTTTGTTAACTCGAAAGAATGCGTAACTTTTATTTAAACATATTCATTTTCTGTTTTAATACATATGTTGATGCTCCACCTTATCTTCAACTACCAGAGAGACCAAATTTGAATATACACGACTACTACGCTTTATGTATCATTAAATGTTTTAGTATACTGTATTTTTTTAACTTTTTCTGTATAAGGATTTCTAAACGATCCAAGATAAAGATGTCCGTCATAATCCTCAACTTGAGATAAAAAAAAAAAAAATTATTTTCTTGGTAAAAAGACTGCAATGTTTGAAAAACTTTTCCGTCCTTATTCAGCTCGATCTGTTTGGAAAACAAATTCGCAAAAGTTAAATTCACTTGGAAAAGTATTAAATGAAATTACATTTAAGGATTGATTGATCGAATGAACTTACAAATGACAAGCCACTTAAGTCTCGTGCAACTGCATGATTGACATTCTCTTCATTATTATATTCCACCGTGCCCATTTCATTTCTTCCCTCCTCTTCAGGTTTCTACAAGGTCTTATCGCAACGAGGGTGAATATGTGTACCAAATCTGCGTTACGAATCACAACTAGTTTCCAAATCGGTCTTTGAAACGCATTTCGCTTCGCCGATGTAACTCACATTACATTCCAAGCAATTAATCTCGTAAACAGCTCCATTTCATCAGTGAGAATTTTAATTGGGGCAAATACAGCCTGAAATCTGCTACCGGATAACTGGGATGAGAGTTTCAAATGGAGGAAAGACGGCCTGTAATTTTCTATCTGTCTGCTTTGAATATTGTATTGCTTAAAAGTATTTCGGCTATTTCTAGAGATATCCCTGGTTAGAATGGAATGCAAGCCAACAAAGGTTGGTAACGGGTTCCCTTTGTGGGTTGCCCACTTCAATATCCAGTATTCACTGGCGAGGATGGGCTTCATGAGAGAAGGTACTGCGAATGCCCATATTTCAGAGGCATACAGAAAGGTAGGATACACAACGGTTTCCAGATATCTGATTGTGGTTCTTGCGTCTGTGTTATGAAGAAGATGTTGACGGGCAATCCAGCGCATTCGGCTGATCTTGCGTAGAACACATTCGATGTGACAGTTGAACCTAAGGTTACACCGAGATCTTTGTGTTTAGTTACACTTGGAATAACTGCACCCTCCAGTGAGGGTTGTATGGATGTGGGACACTTCTTCAGAGAAAAAACCATAATAACGGATTTTTGGGGGTTCAGTTTAAGACCGAAATGGTTGAGATGGCTACAGAAAGCTGTGATCTTATTACAGATTTCCGATGTGATCACTCCCCTGTCGGCTGATGGTGGTATTTCCGTTAGGAACTTTATATCGTCGGCGTAGGTAATGACATCATCTCTGTTACACACAAACGGAATAAGGAGGGCGGTAAAAAGTAACCCCGATAAAACGCCACCTTGCGGCACACCAGCATTGATGGATCGGGTATAGCACAGGTTGCGATGAGTGAGGTACACTGTTCTATTCCAGAGGAGCGAGTGCAGAAAAGCGAAAACGTCACCTTTGATCCGAAAGAAATTGGTTAGGAGATTCAGAAGAGCTGAGATGTTGAGGCTATCAAAAGCAGCTTCGATATCGGCATAAACAACCGCCATTTCTGATCTGGCCTCAAATGCATTTAGAATTTCCGTTTGGACTGCCAGAAGGTTGGAAACAGTTGATCTATTAGGGAGAACATAATGGAGTTGTTTTGATGGTTGTGGAAGAAGATGGCGTGTTATATGCGGAAGAAGGACTTTTTCCAGTAGCTTTAGGAGCGTGGATGCAGTGGATATCGGTCTATAGTGCTTCGGCTGGCTTGGTAGTTGAACTTTAGGTAGTGGGGCGAGAGCGTATTTGCTCCAGGATGCAGGAAACACTCTATGAGAGAGGATGGAGTTGAATAAGTAGAGCAGAGGATCAAGGATATATGGACTGAGGCACTTTACGATGAAATGCGGGACTTTATCGACGCCAGCGGTGCATGACGGACGCAGCGAGTTGATGGCTTGACGGAGCTGCTGTCGATCGATTTGAATGGAAAACAGCTCATCATCTGGACTAGAAATGGGGTCTGGTTGGTAATCATATGGTTGTGTGATGTTGTTTTGGAATCTGGCTACATAGTTGATCCATTCAACTGGATTGAAGTTGGAACCTTGTTCAGAGTTACGGGTATATGGCACTTTGCCTTTGGATAAGGTCTTGTCAGTATATTTTTTAATGGCTTGAGACTTCAGTCTGTTAAACAGTGCTCTAGCTTTGGAGTACTGAGTTCGGTCATATGCTGTACCAGACTGTTTCCATTGTTTATGGAGGGACTGTTTGCACTTGAAACTGTAATTTAGCTCCGAAGACCACCAAGCATTAATTCTAGCGGAGACACTGACCTGTTTAGCTGCTGAGAACATGGTAACAGTGTGCAACCATCTAGTTAATATGTCTAGAGCCAGTTCCGGATCTCCTGATTCGAGAACTTCCCAGGGAATTAATCTTGTTGCATAAAGGCATCTGTTCGGTTGTAGGAAGGTGGGAGAGATGATGACCTTCCTTTTGACGTAGTGGGAGACATTAAAGTTGGGCGTTGGGAGCTGCAATAGGACTACGATGGGTTCATGATCGGATTCAAAGTGAGTTTCGGGTTTAATGTCGACGCTACAGGAACCAGACGATAATATGAGATCCAGGCGATGAAGACCTCTAGTTGGGCCTTCATTTATGATCCTGAGGCCACTACGTGCAATCTTAGCCATAAGTGACTCATGAAGATGTTGGAAACTTTGTGGTAAGTTAAAATCTCCACGCTTAGTCTTTTCAGTCCGTTATTTCTTCAGCTTTCCTAGATAAGAGTTTTGAAACGATCCAAGATAAAGATGTTCATGATCCAGAACTTCGGTTAAATGGCTTATTTTGCTGTCAGTAGACTGGAGCGTTTGAAGAACTTTACCATCTTTATCCACTTCGATCATCATACTGCGGCGAACAAAGAAATCTATAGGGATGGTTTTAACCTAAAAAATATTAATGGAAAACGTGAGTTATAAAATCACTTCCGATAAATCCTTAAGAATACATTTATAAACTTAAATTAACAGTAAAATACAAATAAAATTAACGGATTGGTTATAATTAGAGTATTTGTAGCACATCCATTAGTGTGGTTCGTGACATTAATTTACCAGAGAAGTGCATGTTTATTTGGGAACATTATGGTGCACCTAAATCATTTTTTACGATGACAAGAACATTCGGTAGTTAATATACATTAAAGGCTTATAACAAATAAGGCAACCAATCCTTGCATTGTACAATGTTTTCATCAAACAGGTACTGTTTAGAAAAAAATTAATGCATGTTCAACTGTGGAGACGATGGAACTTCATGGTCATAAAAGCTTCCCAAATAAACTCTAAACTAGTTTCAGGAGTCTTCGTTTATAAATAAAACAAACGTAATATAATAGTAAAGGGGGGAAAATGAGAAATCGGATGTTGAAATTCAATCAATGTTTATAGTAAAGTGCATAAATGATCACTGACCTTCATCAACAACTGACCTAGTCACCCACTAGTGGATGCGGCCATAGCTGGTATAAGTAATCCACAGCCGACTGCAAAACGTGGAAAAACCTCACACCAACGTCTTCCTTGATAACGGGCAGTGCGCCAGCCTATCGAGAAATTTTAAAGATGTCATGTCACGTGTTTCCATAACCACCACCCAATAACCTCCACTTGAACTTTTTCGAATGTTGTACGGTTCTCCAAGTAAGTTTGCAAACACTTCTTTCCGATCCTTCTTTGATCCTTTTAGGTAATATCTGTGGGAATTAAGTTCGACATAAGATAGAAATATTCAAATATTCAAATTTATAAATGCGTTAAACTGTTCTCCCCCATTCCTTAATATTTCATGCCGCCGCCCCCTTCGGAACAATGTAAATAAAAATAAATTTGACAAAATTTAGCAATGAGTATGCATACTTTTATAAATGAATATATATTTCAATACAATTATACCAAAACTACTGTTTAGTTTCAAGGGGACAACCTACTATGTGATGAGGGACCAGTTAGTTCTGAAACAGGCTATCACAGACGTGTCTCATCTTTTTTAAACAAATAGCGAATTATAATAACCTTTTGGAAAGGTCAACTGTTTGAAAGTAGCGCAATACTGGAGCAACTCGTTGCAAAGGAGGCGGATTTATTCTGCTGCGAGAATTAAAACGTGCAATCAATTGAATAAATAAATTTAAAAATTATACTGAAATTATTTCATTTTTTGAGTCCGGATAGCAATAAAATATTCAATTGAGAAATTATCATACTCAAGTATTCCACCAAATAGGAACTTTCCATTTGTATTTGAATTCAACATGATTCTATGGGAAATGTAATTAACATAAAAATGAAATTGAAAACCGTTCCTTCCTGAGAAATCCGAGGGAGGGTGGAACAACACCTCAAAGACTGGCTAACTTAGCTTACTTGAAATTATCTAAATCTTTGATTTATCCTACCGAAAAGAAATAAAATGTGCTTCTTCACACCAAAACTAATCAAAAGTTTCATTACTTTTATTAAAAGAAAAATAAATAATAAAACAAGTGTATTATGAAAGTTAACTATTTTACATAATCTGATATTTATTAAATGCAAATAATGGCATTATTTATGGCATATTTATGGTTAAAATGGTATATTTGTAGTGTATCTGCAAATATGTTCCTTCAACAACCTTAAAGCTATAATCTCATCAGGGCTCCAGTACTCAGTTTGTGGTTGATTCAGATTTGTGGTTCAGAATAGTTATTTAAGTCGCTATTTAATCAAAATGAATAATATACAAAGGTTGTTTTCGGATAATAACCGAAAAAGTGCGAATTAGGAGAAAGGCTATGAGGAAAAATCATTTCCGGAAGCGTGCACACTAGATGTCGACATCTTATTAATAAAATGCAACTATTTTAGTGTGCTGCGGATGACTCCGATTTGTGATGACAAGTAAAATATAGTTGTTTGCTTCATATTCTCCTTCAGCTATAAAAATTCAAAGCATCAGCTGGGATGTGAAGCATGGAGATACGAAACAGGATACGATATTATAAAGCACAAAAATACAATGCTGCAAAAAACAGTGCATTTAAAGTGAGTTCTATGCACACTTTCTTTCTAAAAGTGGTGAGGAGTGTCAAACAAATTACAGCTGATGATTCACTTACCAGTCAGCTGTTTTGAAATCTTTCAAAACGGAGGATTCTACTTTTAAATTTGATTTTATTTGTTAATTAATATATATAAAAATGATGCTTGAAATCAGAAGAATTATTCTTTATCCATCATTTAAAAACAAAATAATTTTAAAAAATTCCACCCACCGTTCCTTTAACACACGGATCGTTACATTTAAGGCGCGTTAACAAATAGTAATAATTTTTATGATTTATTAAAAAAGAGCTAAGAGTAATGACTTTTATGCAGGCGCCAAGAATGTTTCATTTCTGCGCATCCGATGCATTGCCCATTTATTCCTCAACACTTCTGCCAAATAAACGGTATTACGGATATCCTATCCTATTTGTCCGATTTTAATTAAATTTCGGAAGGCTCGCCAAACCTTTCTGAAAGACCCAGATATAAAATTTCACGAAAATCCATCCACTGGAAGTCGAGTTATTACATGCGGACGGACGGGCGAACAGCCGAGTGGCATGCCAACATTAAATATCATGCTAATCTGACACAGAGGGCAACCACACTGTACGACCGCATTATGTAATTCTTGTAAAATTTAATTAGTAATTTTTTTTCGATAACGCTACTAAATTCACTATTTTGCTCATAAGCATTAGAAAACTCTTTAAAGTAAGAAACTGAATCATCACTATCGATATATCAAATTGTAAAATACTGTATATCTTATAACACAACGCGCATTATACACAGATTCGTTTTTATTCTTTTCAGATGCAGCTAGTGTAGCTTCCATAAATATAAAGGAAGCAGGATGAAGAATGCATGCGTATACTCATCCTACCAATTAACTGATAGTGCTAGCTTACCTGATTCTGTCGAAAACTGGTGAATAAACAAACTGTCACATCTGAGCGTTTCCTAATCATGTGATGTAGCGTTTCAACTACTCAACCCTCCTCTGGCTACCACATGGCGTCTCTTTCTTGCTAACACAACAGCCGTTTAGTTCTAGAACGCGGTCCAAAGACCTGTTTAATGATCTCTCTTGCTCTCCCAGTACATCAGGTAATCAAACTTCCTGTTTGAAGCTGAGGGAAAATTGGCTGGCTGGAACATCTTCCACACTAACGTGTTTTGCGAAAACAACGTTTTGTTACTGAGACTTGCTAACCTTCCTTCACGAGCAGAAATATGCTTAAGGAATTCCTAAACGAAGGCAAGTGCATCTGATTATTAGCTGAACTGATTTACTTATTTCTTTTAAATGTTTAACGTGAACAAAGTGTGGTAGAAATATAGCTAAGCCAGATATTTCCAAAATGGAGGCCACATTCCCCTGGGCGGTGTACTTTGTTTTTGAGGGGAAGGCGCTGTTTTTATTAACTACTTTTTTAACGAAATGTGTACAAACCATCCCAGTAATCCAGATGCGAAGCGTATTTTATTTCAATAAAAGAATTAAAACTCATAGCTAAATTATGTCAGATCTGTTTATTTGCACTTATTCTTGAAGATGGAGGGTCGCCTGAAATTTAGGAAATATTTAAGGGGGAACGGAATGTATAAAACTTTAGTAGATTCTATATATAGGAGTAAAGAAAACATGCTATTTGAAGATTAAGTAAAGATTAAGACTTGTAAATATTAAGAATCTTCACAAACCACAACTTGTTTGATTAACAAAGCTAAATAGAGGGTTATTCAAAATGATTCATCCGATTTCAAATGAGCATAATTAAGTATCTATCGACCGTGTATTAACTTGGCATACACCTTTTTCATTCGGTGTATGAAAAACGGTGTATGCAAGACGGTGGGAACACAGTGAGTGGTTACTCCTATCTGGATATGCTGCAGAACTGGCTAATTTCCCCAATAGAACGAAGAATCCGGCGACTACATTTTCCAGCAAGATGGGGCGCAGCCTCATTGGCATTTGGATGTTCGCTGTTGCCTCAACGAATTGCTCCCTCGCCGTTGGATTGGTCGCAGTGGACCCTATAACTTGGTGCTCTACAGACGGTCCGCGAGGTCGCCGGATCTTACGGCGTGCGACTTCTTCTTTTGAGGGTACGTTAAGGATGCTGAGTACATGCTAGCGTTGCCCACAACCCTCAGAAATCGCATTGTTACTGCTGTGGAGTCAGTGACAAAGAACATGCAGGAACGAGTATGGGAGGAATTCGAATATCGTCTCGACATTGTTCGTGTAACTATGAGAAGTCACATCACTTGTAAGGTGAGAGAAAAACAAACTAGGACAGTTTCTCTTTTGGTTGATGTATCACTAATCACTCTGTATTTGTAAACTTCAAAAATATAGCCATTTGAAATCGGACGAATCATTTTGAATCACCCTGTATTATGTTTGCATGCTATTTAGAAGTGCTACACTTACCTCTAATTACAATTAATGGATTTATTATGAAACATTAAATCGATACACAAATTACATCGTTTGTTCTTCAGGAATTTCCCAAAGTGAAGACCATAAGCGTCCACAAGAAACTGGAATGGCCCATAGGGGCTTAAGCATTCTGATTAGAGTTGGAAAGGCACAGATGTGCGTTTATTTATTTATTTTTCTTTTAAATAGGCTGCCCATAGAAATATAAGTTGTAGGAAAATTGGATACTGTATTCACTAGAAATATGTATGGAAACAAACATGTTTCTAAAATGTAAGGTAAAAAGTCGCCAAGAACCAACGCAGTTTATTAATACTGCGGTGATTTTCTGTGACGAAATTTTCGATAGCGAAAAGGTGACCATCAATTTTTAAATAACCGGCGCGGCTAAGAATTACATAAAAAGAAAGGTGACCCCTCAATTCAGGCAAAGAGGATTCTTTCTTCCTTTTCTATTTCCCAATTTTAATTCTTGCACCCGAATCTTTGACCTCTAGGACCAGCCATGTATGTTTGTGTCCGTAAAAAGTACAGTCAACTAATAAGTATTTTCAGAGATTTGATATCAAATGAGTATTTCCATTCTGACTCATTTTTGAAGGAATTAGAACCACCTTGTTTTAAAATGAAAGTTTGTGTCGCCATTTTGGATAATTCTGGATACTCTTCTTGAAGAGAAAGCCAAACATTTTCACAAGTTGGAGGTTCTGAAACGCGCAAGTAATGATTCGTCAGAGTTCAGGTCCATAAGATCTTCCTTTTGGTCAATGGTAATTTCGGGGCACGAAGAAATTTCAAAAACAAGGAGATTACGAATCCAATACAACTTTTTTTTTCTGGAGATACATTAAATCGTTTGGAAAAATTCTTAATTAGCATTGTCAGGTGGGTGGCAATGATATCCCTCAATTGTAGACTGCCAATATTATTGCTATTAACAAATTCAAAAAAACAAGGGAATGTCTCAGTATTATTACGCTCCAATTCAATTTTCCAAAGATTAAGTTTCCTTTTGAAAGCTTCTATTTTATCACAGAGTATTAATATCAGTTCCCTGTTCTTTTTTTTTTTTTTTTTTTTTTTTTGTTACTAGTAAACCAAAGCTTACAAAAGAAAATATTTATAACATCAAAAATCTTCTCACTCGTCGTTCTTCCTTCCAAATCTTTGCAAAATAGAAAATTCTCCAAAATATCTAAACAGTATCTAACGTATACAATAAGTTGAGCAAGGTTGGAAATATCTGTGGATTCATCTAACTGTATTGCAAAAATTGGACTTTCTCTCAATCGATTTAATAAATTGAATTTTATGTTGTTCGTGATAACTGTAATACGCCACGAGACTGGTCTCTGGACAGAGGAATGGTTTTTAAATCGTTGCTGTATTTTTCTCCATGGATAATTGGAATCATTTTTGCTGCAGCAGGGAAAACAAGTTCTCCCTTGCTAATTCTGTGATAGATTTGGGTCAATTGATTCCGGTCCTCAGACGCTGGAGTCTGCTAGTATTAACAATATGATTTTATATTGTCCACAACATGAGTCCATAACAATATGGGTCCATAGCCAGTGGGCAAATTAAGGTATATTCCCGACGCAATGGGCAGTATGGTTCATTCGTATCTCAGACTTAGTTCGAGTTGTAAATTCTCTACACCTACAGTACTGAAAAAGTAATTTTAACATTTTACATGATGTGTGAAGGTCCTAAAGTCTCGAAACTTTATTAGACAGTTTTACAGACCACTTGAGTAGTCGAGACCCGCTAATTTTCGTAAAATCGGATAAATGTTAATAATTTATTGTAATTTTTCCTTGTAGAGAATCTGCGATCTCATTATGGATTTAAAATACACTATGTGGATTTTTTTGAAAATGGTAATATAGGGATAGGCTATATTTGGAAATTTTAAAGGAATATTATATATTTTATTTTAAGGCAGAAGAATACTCCTACCTGGGGTTTTCTTCAGGAACGGCTGCATCCGGGTGAGGTGTAATTCAGAAGGCGTTGAAATTGCAATTATATGGAAGGAGGACGAAGGAAAAAGCCAGCTTTTATCCTAAATCCTTGCATGGGCAGTAATTGTAGGCATAAAGCGAGATGATGTCCTGAAGCCTGATGGGGGCTTTTCGTTAATACTGTCTTCAAAGAGGGTGAATACGTGTCGAGGCCGTATTTTATACCCCGGGCACGTTCCACTGCCGTATTTCAAAAGCGTGGTGGGGGGGGGGGGTGAGTAGTCGAAAATGGGTGAAGTAGGGTGGAAGGGAAAATTTTCCCGCCTCACCGTATTACACTTATAGTTTGGGAATTTGGAAATTGTAGATGTGTTTTTTGTGTAGATGGGAATTTGGAAATTGTAGATGAATACCTGAAAACATTGTTGAACCGGGCTATTAGGATTGATTTTTTGTGAAAACGGGGGTCTATAAGTAGGCAATCACCTACGTACCTTCCATAAAATTTAAGGGATGGGGAAGAGTCTTGGAAATGATGTAGTTTTCTATTTCAAGGAAGTAAAATTCGGAGAGATGTCCACATATGGAACCGCCGATTGGTACCCCATATACTTATTAGTAAACAAGTATATGGGATACCAAAGTGAACACAAGGGTGCTTGGTGCTGATTTCAGCTAGTATGCAAAGCAGTGATGGCTAATCAGTGAGTGACTCGATACATCGTGACTCGACTCATCAAACTGATCGACTCATCAAACATCAGTGACTGGAGTCACTGATCAAGGCCCTGGCCACCTACCATTTCAACGATATCGACAAATAGTTATGTGCTCCACAGCACATATCAGCAAAATGACCATATCCAACTAATACACAATTTCAAGCTTCAAAATATATGAATAAATCCAACTACTTCACCAATCGGCCGGCCAGTCCAGGTTTCAACCTAAATATTCGATGTCCAGTTTATACCTTCGACGGATTAACTTTATCTAGGAAGTGGTAGACTGTTGCCAGTTTGTCAGGAGAAAAATTACATCAAAAACCGGACAAAGGGATCTTCATGTTTTGTTTTGTTTTTCTGCTAGAGTAACAGAAATTTGCTTTTTTATGGTCCTTCTTAATAAATACGAAAGTGAAACACAATATTTAGTTTTAATGATTTTTAAAGTTGAAAATCTATTATACAAAGTTGAAGGGATAATTGCAAACTGAACTAATAATGCCGACAAGGTGCTAATTGCCATCTGCATATAAAACCTGTCATATTAGGGCAACCCGAGAATGATCTCATCTACCCATGTATATTATGTCCATAAATTATCTGTCGTCTAGTCGATTTGCATGTTTTGCTGGACGAAAAACCCGCCTGAGTTTCCAGAGGGAATACTGATATTCCACGCCAGAGACTAACTAACTAACTAGTCTGGCTGTGCCATGGTTCAATAACCAGCTTCAGAATCAGCCACCAGAGGTGAATCTCCACGTGTTATTCACCTCCACGTGTTATTGGCGAAGTTTCCCTCCAGAGCCAAATACTGTATTACTGTTTGGTTGAAATAAGAGCCAACTTCATAATTAGATACTATACTTCGAGAAGTTCAAGCTTGTGGTCCCGAAATGTGTATCGTTACGGTTAGCATTACTCTGATCTTCTCAGAGATCGAATAGTTTCTCTCCTTCAAGTTCATCTTATTGAACTACCATCTGTTTCAACTTTCATTCCTGGGCGATTCCTCGTTTGCCAAATCAAATGGCACACTTTAACTCTGGCCTCTTGTGAAAAACTGTCACGATCTTAAGTTATTACTATTTGTAATTACATTTTTACCATCGTTACGTTAAAACAAATCTGTAATTATATTGAAAATAAACATGACCTTTATTTTAACTTGTTTATTGTATGATTTATGACGCTGCTCCACCTTATTTTTCTCCGACACAGCAAATCAAGTGAAAATATACACGCGTTCTTAGCTTCATATAAGCTTTGTCTTTTCAGTCTATTATTTTTTAAGTTTTCCTAGATAAGACCTGTAAAACGATCCGAGGTAAAGATGCCCTCCATGATCTAGAACTTCAGATAAATGACTTATTTTGGTGTCAGTAGACTGGAGTGCTTGAAGAACTTTTCCATCTTTATCCAGTTCGATTATCATACTGCGGCCAACAAAAAAATCCATAGGGATAGTTTTAACCTAAAAAAGTATTAATGAAAAACGTGAGTTATAAAATCAGTTACTATAAATCTTAAGAATATATTTATAAACTTAAACTAATAGTAATATAGAGAAGAAAGTTAACGAGTTGGTTATAATAACTGCTCAAGTTGGACCAAGACCAAGACAAAAAATGAAATACCATTATTCACGGTTCCGTCTAAGTTGTTAAAATCTTTTAAACTTATTTTGAAGGAGTTATCGTATATCGTATGTATTAATACGCCTCAAATCTGTCATATTTTTGTTTTCCACGTCAAAGTAATCCCAGAAATCGTATATCATTAAATAGTCCTTAATTATTTCCGATTTTTTTCATTTCTTTAGTTTCAATAGTTTGATCATATATTTTATCTTTCCTTGTGTATGCATACCCTGCTGAGTAGGCACAAGCCGTTATTATTTAGGAAAATCCAGTTTATACCTTGACGAGCATTGAGTTCTTCCAGATATAATTGAATTGTTGAAATTGGCATTCGCAATACTAAAACATCAAATATGAAAACAGTTTTCAATTCAGTAATTTAATTTCTAGACTATAGATTTATTTACTATTTTCTCTTTATTGGATTTAACGGTATATACAATGTTATCCATTTATTTAGCAACCCAATGAGACATTTTGGGTTGAAGTTTCATTTCAAGCGCACTTATTAGTGCGCTTGAAATGAAACATTTCAAGAATATTTCATTCTTGAATAACGTGTTTATTTGGGAACCTTATTTTGCGACTAAATCATTTTTTTACCATGACAGGAGCATTTCAGTGGTAAATAAAGGCTTATAACAGATAACGCAACCAATTCTTGCATTTTACAATGTTTTCATCGAACACGTAGCGTGAATAATCATAAATAGCGCTAGTATTAACGATATCACAGTTCACCAAACCAGTTTCCATGTCTAATGCAGACAACACCAGTGCTGCCACCTATACAACATAGAAGAATCTAATATTGGTCTTATTATACATACAGCAGTGTTGCCTCAACTTTTCTATAGCGCATGCAAAGTTAACCAAAAATAATAGCCTGTCTGTAGTTTAACTAAAAGTAATTCTACAACAATGAAGGAGTTCTCATAAATGCGTTAATTTTTGTAAAAATATATATAAATAAATTAAAGCATTTTCAACTCTTGCAATGCTAATTAGAACTTCTTGATCATAAAACTTTCTAAATAAACTTGAATTAGTTTCGGAAATCTTCGTTTATAAATAAAATAAACGTAATATAATAGTTAAGTTAGTTAGGATGTTGAAATTCAACAGTGTCTTTAGTAAAGTGCATAAATGATCACTGACCTTTATCAACAAGTCACCCACTAGTGGATGCGGCCATAGCTGGTATAAGTAACCCACAGAAGAATGCAAAACGTGGTAAAGCCTCGCCAACGTCTTCCTTGATAACGGGCAGTGCGCCAGTTTATCCAGCAATGTTAAAGATGTCATGTCACGTGCTCCCACAACTACCACCCAATAACCTCCGCCTGAACTTTTTCGAATGTTGTCCGGCTCTCCAGGTAAGTTTGCAAACACTTCTTTCTGACCCTTCTTTGGTCCTTTTAGGTAATACCTGCGGGAGTTAAGTTCCACATAAGATAGAAATATTCAGATTTATAAATGCGTTAAATCGTTCTCCCCCCACCTTCTGGAATTTGTTTGATTAATTAATTTTTTGTAATCATAAAAAATATGATTAGAGTAAGTGAGGGGTGATAATGGAATTCAATCAATAAACAATGGGGGATAGGGGGTTTGGGAGAGTATAAAATGAAAAATGTAATTTAACTTTAGGTGCACACAAATGATAACTTTACCTGATGATACGATTATTCAAGGTTTCTGCTACCAATAGTGACGCTCCATCGTAAGCTACTTGAACTCCATTAGCAAGTGCAAGGTTATCAATGAGGACTGTTGTTTTCTGCGTCTCTGGGTTGAATTTGATTACCCTGCATTAAAAAAAAATGCTAATAAGCATTAACAAAAGCTGCACCCGGCATAGATTAATAATAATAACTATTAGTCAATTACTTGAAAGTGCAATAACATTAAAAAGCAACATCTAACTTGAAACTACCGGTGGGCCTGTCAGCTATGAGGATACCGTGCGAGCAAACAAGCATGCCAACCCAAGTTGGAGATCAGCTCGAGGTAAAAATAAAATTGAAAAATAAATTCTAAAAATACCACTAATGCCATCAAGGGAGAAAAAATAAAACAAGAACATAAAATGGCACCAAGCAAACAAAAAATAAACACAACCAGAAGCATGCAGCAACACCTGGCAGGCTAGAAATTAAATCCCCCCCCACTTCCGTCTGCCATTACACCAGTTCATATCCCATGTTGATACTACTTATATTGTGTATAAATAAAAGTCAGACTTTTATGTTATAAAAGCAAAATCAGGAAATTTAATACTCTAAATACTTACCTTCCACTCTCGTCATGTACAAATATCGACATCCAAATATCATTCGCCCAGCGTGTAGTTGAATCAGAGAAATAAATAATACCGGATTCGTCGATGTCCAGATCATTGAGGAATCCCATCATCTTACCTTCAACTACTTTCTTTGGTAGAAGCTGTACAACTTTCCCTATATTATTAATATTATTATTAACTTCACTTAATTTTTCATTGAAAATATTTTTAATGCGTAAATAAATGTTTAAAAGTATTGTTTGAATGCTAAAATATCTCTATACCAGAGGTACCAATCTTTTATACATTGCATTCCCCTAAATATTTCATAAATTTCATGCCACCTGTCCCCTTCAGAACGAATGTAAATAAAATCAAATTTTACAAAATTTATAAATATATAAATGAATATATATTTCAATACAATTGAACCAAACTACTGCTTAGGTTGCAAGCAGACCACCTACTATGTGATGAGGGGCAGTTAGTTCTGAAACGGGCTATCACAGAAGTATCTCATCATTTTAAACAAATAGCCAATTATAATAACCTTTTGGAAAGGTCAACTGTTTTAAAGTAGTGCAATACTGGGGTAACTCGTTGCAAAGGCAGATTTGTTCTGTTGTGATAATTAAAACCATTGAATTATACATGCATTTTAAATCTTGCTGGCTACGGAAACAGATTAAATAATAAGATAGTCCTCCAAGCATCTTAAAAGAAATAAATGCCACTTTTTTTTTTTGCACAGATTCTCAAAGACAAATGCCATCATTGAAACAAGTGCTGGATTGCTTTCCGTATCGTAAAATGTTGATTTTTCTTTTGTAAAATGTGCGATTTTTACATAGTTTACTGTATTTTGATTACATGCTCTGTTCTATGCAAATAGCCTCAATTTCATGGTTACAGTACCAAGTAGAACCAACCATTTCTTCGTTGACCATCTATTAGCTTTGTTCAGTTTAATATTTAGTTTTCTATAAGATAAAAATAAATGTTTTCGAATCTCTAAATCTCTCCCCTTACCTGTACTCACATCGACAGTGTTTATTCCGTAATATGCGTCGACTACATACAACCGTCCATCTTTACCCGAACGAATCCCTAATGGTCTTCCACAAATATGCTCTTCACCTTTCAGCAAATCTGGAAAGAAAGAAAGTTAGCACTAATCAGAAGAACATAAAAGCATGATTAAGAATAATATCTGAAAAACAGTGACGCCTTCGTCTTTCTTTTTTATCTTCTAAAGGAAAATCTCTTTATAAAGTGACTTAAATATAAAAGAAATATCGTTTTATTATTCTTCTGTTAGAGTCGTGACATTTAAGGCGCAATATCGCGTCACATTACCCAATGTTATGAAACTGTAGATACTCACTTATCCACAGTAGAATCAAACAGGAAATCTAATAAATGATTGTATTCTGCAGCTCTGCATGTTATCATTGGCCACTAAATTGCACAAAGAGTTTAAAAAACTCAAAACGCGATTATAGAAAATATAGTGTAGTTTATTATAGAAAAAACGAGATTAATTCCATAAAATATATTGATTTATACACAACTATATGATGCCGTTATCTGCCAGTTCCTTTATGAGTTTAATAAGTCACGTCCAATTGTATTAATGCGCTGATTAGGGGTGTAGTTTAAAAAAAAAAGATATTTGCTCATTAATGTTTATCCAAACTGTGATGCATTGTACTAAGAAACTTCATTAATGAATACACAACTTCGTCATTTGATATTTTCATTTCATCTTTTTAAATTTACTTTCGATTATTATTGTTTTCTAGAATTTCATAACAGTTGTTATTCCTTAGGAATTGAAAACGAGATCTCAACCGTAATTTATAATTCTTGATTCGCAGCAATAGAGGCAGTATGGTGCTCACAGTGACGAATGCGTTCAAGCTAGCACATCTCAGTATTATTCAGTTTCATAACGCAGAGGGCGCTTTCCAGCAGAAATATACCATTCGATAGAACCAAAGAACTAAATATCAGTCATGGATCTGTCAACACCATCATCCAGAATTTGTTTATTGGAAGGCTGAAAAAAAATTTATCGACAGGGGTCGAGTCCACATGGTCGATTAATCCGGCAAACAATAGCCAACACCAACCAAAAGACTATGGTCAGGGTTAAGTAAATATCTTCTGCATAGATTGGGACAAGTACTGTGATTGAGGCTTATTTTTGGAAAATAAAGCCAATTTTCGGTTAAAAAAATCTCGATTCACTTGAATTAGTTTCAACATTTCCAATGATTCATTTTATGTTCAACCTTCGACCAATTAAAGTTGAAAAAAAAAAGTGTCTCAAAAATATCTTAGTTTCTTATAGAAATGATATTTAGAAGAATTTATTTTGATTTCAGAAAAGTAATGTACTGTGCTGCAATCCCATATTCAAATATTCCAAATTTATTAGAAATAGAAAAAAAATGTGTTTTGAACTCATTTTGAATTCTGTTATAAAAAAAATTTTGTCATTTTTCTTAACACAAGAAAAAGTACAGAGAGAGACACAAAACTTACCACAATTCCCTTTTCCTATCCGAGCTACATTGCTAACCCCTTCTCCAGTCGCTTGCACGATGTATCCTCCAACTATTCCGCTGTATATCTTCCCTGAAAAAATTTAAAAAAAAATGAAACAATACCACCATAAAAATTATACTAATATTATTTCATTTTGTGGGTTCGGATAGCAATAAAATATTATTTAATTGAGAAATTATCACACTCAAGTATTCTATCAAAAAGGAACTTTGCATTTGTATTTTTTTTAAATGTAGCATGATTCTACGGGAATTGTAATTTTCATAAAAATAAAATTGAAAATCACTCCTTCATTTTTCAATTATGAATTCTTTATTATTCTTATTAAGCTTCTTAACAATTTTAAATTATTAAATTAAAAATTTGAGAAATCCGGGGGAGGGAAGAATTACACCTCAGACTGGCTAACTTAGCTCATTTTAAAAGTTTAAAATCCGTCATTGATAAGTGCAAATCACTGACAGCAAAAGAATAATTCGGCTACTGCAAATCACACGTGGTTTGCAGTAGCCGAAAAATTCTTTTGCTATCAGTGATTTATAGCATTTAAAAGCAACACGCATGTGCAATCAGAATAATAATGGTAAATAAAACAATCGTGATTTAAAGAAGGATTTACACTTTAAATATTTAAATCGGGCTTAGTCGAAAAGATCGACAGTGGTGAAATACACAAAATAAAAAATATCAAGTTACCTTCATGAAACGCCAATGATTCGGGACCACTAATTTGACCCTCGTAAAGTTTCTCTGCTGCACCCAGTCGGTTATTAACGGCGTACACACCTTCTAAAGTCGGAGGAAGGTTGACACTGGAAAAATAAAAAATAAACAAAATGTGCATTTCCGAAAATAGTTTAATCACAGTTGCCAAACACGCAACTGCCACCACCATCAAGCTACAGTGTTATGTTCATTTATAAAATTTCAATGCAACAACCAACGTGAAACTTTCATGTAAAAGAAATATGTTGAAATCTTACACGAAAAAAAATATATTCGTAATCAAACATTCGAATACTTTTATTTAAAAAAAAATTGAATAATACAATAGGTTTATTATGAAAGTTATTAAACTATTTTACATAATCTGATACTTATTAAATGTAAATAATGATATATTTATATACCATCATCAATATCATTTATAAATACAGAAAACAACAATGGACCCAATACTGAACCCTGAGGGACTCCACTAATAACATTAGTCCACGATGAGCAGTGTACATTGATTACCACTCTCTGTCTTCTCCCACCCCACTGTCCCATTATCCATAGCAGCAATTTGCCTCCAATGCCACACTGCTCCAATTGACTCCAATTTGACTGTTTCTCAAATGACACAGTTTATTCAAGTAACCGATCCTACCCTTTTTTTCTCAATCACTTATCAATTGAAAATACAACAGTTTATGTTCTGTTAGTAATAAGATGAATACACTTGATTTGTTAAATGACTTACGTGTATACATTTGGACGGACGTCGATTAGTGTTGGAGAAAATGCCAGGAAGGCTATTATGGCGACGATTACGATGATAAAGCTTAGAAGGATCTTGATGAGCCCCATCTGTCTTCTTTGTACCGGCAACGGTCAGCAGCTGCAAAACAGAGAACAGGATACGATATTACAATCCGCAAAAATACACATGCTGCATAAAACAGTACATTTAAAGTGAGTTCTATGCACACTTTCTAGAATTCTGAAAGTGGTGAGGAGTGTCAAACAAATGACAGCTGATGTTCCATTTACCCGTCAGCTGATTCGAAATTCTTCAAAAGGGATGATTCTAATTTTAAATCTGATTTATTTGTCAATTAACATATATAAAAATGAGATTTAAAATCAGAATAATTATTGTTTATCCATCGTTTCAAACAAAATAAATTTTTAAAAATTCCACCCTCCGTTCCTTTAGCACACGGAGGGTTACATTTAAGGCGCGTTAACATATAGTAATAATTCATGATTTATTAAAATAGAAAAAAAAGGGCTAAGAGTAATGACTTTTATGCAGGAGCCAAGAATGTTTCATTGCTGCACATCCGACATCATCATCATCAGCCATTTTCAATCCACTGCAGGATGAAGGCCTCTCCAGTAACTTTCCAGTTCCTTCTGTTTAGAGCACTGGCCATCCATTTACTACCCACAAACTCATGAATTTCATCTGTCCATCTCCGCCTTTGTCTTCCAGGTTTTCTTCTAGCTCCTCTTGGGTACCATTCTGTTATTTTCTTAGTCCATCTGTCATCATATCTTCGAGCTATGTGTCCTGCCCAAGACCATTTTAGTTCTTTAGTTTTGATAAGAATGTCCTTTACTTGAGTTTGCTGCCTAATCCATGTGTTTCTCTTCTTATCTAACAGTCTGATTCCCAATATAATTCGTTCCATTCTTTGCTGTGTAGTTCTTAGCTTCTCTTCCATTCTTTTGGTGAGTGCCCAAGTTTCACTTCCATAAGTCATGGTGGGGAGTATACATTGATTCATTATTTTACGTTTCAGACAAACTGGGATATTGCTCTTCAGTATGTGACTATATTTCCTGAATGCTATCCATCCAAAATTTATTCTTCTCTTGACTTCCAGCCATTTATCATTATTACAGCTAATAACCTGTCCCACATAAGTATATGACTCCACCTTTTCACCTTTTCATATGGCTTTTGTTTTAGCCATATTCGTCTTTAGTCCGAAATCCTTACTAACTCTGTACAACTGATTAAGATTTTCTTCTAATTCTTTGGGATCGTGGCTTATGACCACAATGTCATCTGCAAATCGTAAATGGTTTAGGTGCTCTCCGTTCACATTGACTCCTTTCTGCGACCAGTCTAATCTTCTGAAAGCTTCCTCAAGGGCAGCAGTAAACAGCTTCGGAGATATTGTCTCTCCTTGTCGCGAACTCCTTTCTCAATTTTAAATTTCCTACTGTCTTTGTCTAGTGTAATAAAGGATGCAGCACTCTCATATATTTTCTTCAAAATCATAATATATGGGGTATCTATGCCTTGTCTTTCCAGTGCCCGAAACATTGCCTTATGCTATATGGAGTCAAATGCCTTTTCATAATCCACAAATGCCAGGCATAATGGTGTTTTATATTCATTTGCTTTCTCCATTAGCTGTGATATTACGTGAAAGTGATCCATAGTTGAGAATCCTGTCCTAAAGCCAGCTTGCTCTTTCGGTTGATTCTCATCCAGTATTCTTTCTAATCTGTTAGTAATGACCCTTGTGAACAACTTGTAGATATGGGATAACAAGCTAATTGGTCTATAATTTCCAATTTATCTCCTTTCTTATGCAGCAAAACTATGATTGCATTATTCCACTCCTTAGGCATCACACCTTTTCTAATGCATTTTGTGAAGAGCCTTGCCAGTTTTTGTGTTATGTCTCTTCCGACATATTTCCCATTTATTCCTCAAAACAGCTCAAGGCAACAAATATAATATCCAGTACTGCTGCCACAATATATGGAATTATGGATATCATATCCTATCGATCCCATTTTAATTAAATTTCGGAAGGCTCGACAAACCTTTCTGAAAGACCCAGATATAAAATTTCACGAAAATCCATCCACTGAAAGTCGAGTTATTACATGCGGACGGACGGGCGAACAAGCGAGTGGCATACCGACATTAAATATCATGCTAAGCTCATACAGAGGGCAACCAAACTGTATGATCACATTCTGCTATTCTTGTAAAATTAAATTAGTAATTTCTTTCGAAATATACTTCTTGAATAAGGCCATTACGTAGGTGAACTTATATAAATAAATTTTCTATTTATACTCCGCCACGACCACAGGTCAGAGGAGTTCACAAAACAACAGCACCGTATTTAGCAGACAAAGACTTGAACCCAGGTCACTCAAAGCATGAGTACTCGGCTGTGCCAGCCTTGACTTAATATTGAAATACTTAATATTGGCTGTTATTGGAATACTAACGGCTTGGTACCTCCTATGCTGTAAAAATTCCGAACTTTGTTTGTATAGCGAAGTTTCATGTGGTGGAAACTGAAGCGTGACGATTCAGGAATGAGTAGTGGAGAACCGAAGATTTAAGAGGCGTCTTTTGTGGAAAGAACGTTGAACTGTATCGGAGCAAGGTTGAAGAAGTTATAAAGGCATCTCAGAAGAAAAGGAGGGCTATTTAAGATTTAAAACGAGGGGTCCGTATGATGTCTCTAAATTGCGTGTATTTATTCTCAGCTGGCGTATTTTAAGGGATGAAAAACCTAAATTTCCAGAGAGTGCAGAAAACGCGCATTCATTGCACACGATGCGAATAATGTGAACAAAAGTTCCTATCGAGAAACGAACTGAACCTGGGTCTTTTCCATTGCAAACAGGGTAAAACTGTTGAGGATTTTTTCATAGAGAAAGCTTTATAATAAAGTTACAAAGATGCCCGATTCTTTTTAGGAAACAAGAACCTTTTCATGCAGAGTAAGTGCTTTAATATCATTTATTCACAATAATATTTTTCTTAATTATTTAGGTTTTAATTAGAAAATGCAGTCTTTTCTAATTATGTCTGAATTTCTTGGAAAACATCGTGTTTTTTTTTGTTTTTTAAATATTACAAGAAAATGCAATAAATTCATTAAATATTTTATTCCTTTAAAGATGGACTTGGGTAAGCTGTCAATGAAAATTATGCGTTCTTATTAAAAAACAAACTTTCCCAACTTATCAAAAGACGTGTCCTAAATGTTAACCCTCGTATTTTTCAAAAAATTTTCATTTTAGTGTTATTAATCGAATGAGCTGTTCGTTTAGCTACTATATTTTCGTATTCTGACATACAGGACTATGTCTTAGGAAACTTTCCATAAATTTAGTTTATTGAAATAACGCTCAATTCACTGTTTAGTTCATAAGCATTAGAAAACTCTTTAAAGTTCGAAACTAAATTATCACAATCGATATCAAATTGTAAAATATTGTATATCTTATAACGCAACGTGCATTATACACAGATTAGTTAGTTTTTATTCTTTTCACATGCAACTAGTGCAGCTTCCAGTTATAAAAAGAAACAGGATGAAGAATGCACGCGTATACTCATCCTACCAATTAACTGAGAGTGCAAACTTACCTGATTCTGTCGAAAACAGGTGAATAGACGACACTGCTTTTCGTACACGCACCTCTGAGTGTGCCCTAATCATGTGATGTGGAGTTTCAACTACTCAACCCGCCTCTGGCTATCACATGACGTCTCTCCCCTGCTAGAGATTATAATGGTAGTTAATCTAAAGCTGGTGTTACAGAGCTCAAAGTCTTTTCCTTCTCTTCATAAAGACAACCGAATAAAAGCCATCTGAATATTCTCTGACTGGCTCTTGTACTTCGTAATTGTTGCTTGCCCACCGAGAAAGAGTAAACACGACCACCTACTGCATTCAACGTAGTGACTCGACGGATAAATCTCACCACAGAAGACAATTTAAAATTTAGCTCGTTCCTTTTGATTAGCAACCGTTCATTCAAGGTCGACAAATCGTACTCGTATAACACCAGCAGAACTTAACCGATTAGAGGCACTTCAAAGATTATCATTATTAATATCAGACTCTGCATTTCCAATACAGAATTCAATCAGTGGGTGTAAAATATAGCAGGTCCAATTCCAAGGTTTAGCGAACGTTGTCACACGTCATATCAGTTTTATCAACGAATAAGGAAAGATATAAACACGCTAGAGTTCGCGAGCCTTATTGCCTGCTGTTGATGGAAGTGGATAACTTCCTTTTGAATCACCCTTCCGTCTGTCTTTGCTCGCTTAATCATCAATTTGCTTTTCGGAGTTTTCTTATTTAACTCTTAACGCATAATTAAAAATGAAGACTATAGGTAAGGAGATATCCGAAAACTAACACCAAGGGAAGGAAATCCGTAAAGTCGGATGTCGCTTTCATGTTTTCTTTTTCTTCTTCTTCTATTGGAAGGGGGGGGGAGTATACTGTAATTGAGCTTTGGTTTTGGAGAGGTACAAACCTCTCACCAAATCGTTCAATTCTTCCTGATTGATTAGATGCGGCTTTGCACTATCAAGAGTTGAAAAGTTTGGATTTGTACTCGTTCTGGATTCTGCGTCTTCTGGAGACTCCTTTTTTGATCCTGAATCAGAATCTTGGCACTGGTGGCTTTGGCACTGGCATTGTATCATCGTGAGGAACCGACCTTAGAGCAGAAGGTATGGTGTGATACTCCATGCTTGGATTTTCCAGAATATAACGGAAATATTGGTCACGCAAAAGCAACAATCGTTTATGTGGTCTCGAGGTTCCCTCTATATCACAGGAACAGCAAAAGGCATCGATTTACTAGCCATCCTGGTAGTGTCCTTAAACATGAGCAACTATAGGAAATCTTTGGAACCCACACTTCATCTTGATCTCCGACCTTACAACCAAAATAGAGTTCATAGGCTTTTCTCAGAAGTTGTGACAGTGACTACCACTGCGATTTTAATACCACTTCTCTCCAAATGCAGCAAATCTATCAGGCTTATTTCAGCAAGGACGTGACACGTACGGTTGAGGTACGCGCACATAACACAATTAAGAAATTGTAGATTTTTATTTCTAATTTTAACACAGTTCACGATGTACACAACACTTGTCTACACACATTAATTCACTAAAACACTTGTCACTACTTGCTTTTTAAAACACATACACTTTTTGAAATACAAAATGCCTGCTTGGTGCGGAACCAACTCGTATATATACCAGTAGAGAAGTTTATAGAAGGCTCACAATGTTTCTAGAGAACTCAGTCGAAAGTTGCAGAACTTTCCAGAAACATCCCGACCATCCTTCTGCATTCAACAATACCCGAGAACGTTCCGGGACATTCTTGAATGTGGTAAAAAGCTCTCAAATGCTCTAGAATTTTATTGAACGTTCTAAAATAATTTAAAAATAAATACATGTCGATAAAATAGATGATTAAACCAAATACAGGTTTTGGTTTTCGGTCATTATAAGACGATATTTGAAAACTAAGGGTGACGAGAACTTTTTAAGCACATTCCTGAGTTTTTGAACATATTTAACTATGATAATCTGTCGAAATTATTTTATGGAGCAAATTGATTCCGACCAGGGTAATTTTATCAATACTTGGTTATGAGTGTTTCTCTGTGATTTCAGCTCAACTAAGAATCCAGAGATATGGTAGCCATACAACTTCTTGATACTGGAACATCTTCTTTCCAGCCATTTGAAACAGATATCCGCCTTAAACTTAACTGAAGAACGAAATCAATAGGTTTCGCCCCTCCCAAAGAGCATAAAATAAATTCAGACTTCACTTTTTAAGGGGGATGGAATGTATAAAACTTTTGGAGTTAAGGCAATCTCTACTCACGACAGTATATTACTACATAAATGCAGGAACATGATATTTGAAGATTAAGAATCTTTGCAAGCCACAACTTATTTGATTAACAAAGCTAAATCTTATGTTTGCATGCTATTTAGAATTTCTAAACTACTACACTTACCTCTAATTAGAATTAATGGATTTCTTAAGAAACATTAAATCGATAAACGAAGTACATCGTTTGTTCTTCAGGAATTTCCCAAAGTGAAGACCATAAGCGTCATCAAGAAACTGGAATGGCCCATAGGGGCTTAAAATATTACGTGCTTTAACATTCTGGTTAGAGATGGAAAGGCACAGATATGCGTTTATTTATTTTGCTTTTAAATAGTCTGCCCATACAAATATAAGTTCTAGGAAACTTTGATATTCACTAGCAATACGTATTCCACCTCTGTATGGAAACAAACATGTTTTGCTTGTTTCTGAAATGTATGGAAAAAAAGTCGCCAAGAACTAACTCAGTTTATTTAATACTGTGATGATTTTCTGTGATGTAATTTTCAATAGCGAGAAGGTGACCATCAATTTTTAAATAACTGGCTCGACTAAGAATGCCATAATAGTCACATACATCTGAAGTGTACCAAAACGGGTCAGTCCAGTTTATACAATCTACTCTGATTTATCTGTAGCTTTTAATACTGCTGGTCATCTACTTTCACTCAACAAACTGAAATGCTGTAGAATTGATCTATTTATCACAGTTAGCTGGAATACAGTGTGGTGTCTCTGCCTTACGATGTAGATATAAAGTCTAGAAACATGACAAATTAGACATTTCATTTTATAATCGAGTTACGAAAAATGATTTTGGAAAGTGTCATTTGTCAACATGCTGTACCTCTCAGTGATCATCTATTAGCGCTTTCAAAAGGTTCTCTCACCTGGAGCTGAAGTTGAAAGTTATACAAAATCTGTTGTGGTCCAATTTGAAAGCCAAAGATAATTCTTTTCTTTCTTTCTACCAATTCAATGCATTTTTATATCTTGATAAAAGGGATGGACTTTAAATACAATTTTACTTATATTAGTATGTCTCTTTAGGTGTCGTGATTCGATATTTATTTGTAAATAAATAAATGCCTCCCCGCTCCCTTGACAGCCATTGAAACCAATCATGCCACAGATAAGATCCGAACACACCGACCAAAAAGTCTAAAATTGTACACGTTCATAAAGCCCTCTAAAGTAGGCTGGCAGGGACGGTAGGCCCTTAAGTGCATCGAGTAAAATACAAGACCCCAGAATAAAAGAGGCCCTAAATCCTAACAAATGGACCCCTCAATTCATGCAAAGAGGATTCTTTCTTCCATTTCTATTTCCCAGTTTCATTCTTGCACCCGAGCCTTTGAACTCCAGAACCAACCGTGTATATTTGTGTTCGTAAACAGTACAGTCAATTAATAAGTATTTTCAGGGATTTAATATCAAATGACCATTCTGACTCATTTTTGAAGGAATTAGAACCACCTCTTTTTAACTAAGTATGTAAATTTTCTGTTTTTACTCCGGGACGACCACAGAGTCAGAAGAGTTCAAAAGACAAGAGAGAGCACAAGAAACCTCACTTATTTAACCTCAACTATTGTCAATCAAAGCGCGTGTACTTATGCATGCTCGTGCTGAAAACGAAACATAGATAAATATGCTCTGTAAACTCGTTGAATTGTGTACGTTCATAATGGCAAAAATTGCCAGAAAACTGGCACTCTAAGCCTCACCAACATAAATTAATAGAAATTGTTGCATTTAAATTTATATTCCTTTGCATTATATTAGATTCCTGTGATTGAATAATGGAATGGGATCTCTTGAAATTTCAATCTGATTGGTTTTGGTGCCTATGAAGGAAATAATTTTATAATTAAAATAATTATAATTATACTGGCAATAATTTTACCTCTACAGGCATTATTATCACTGTGATTCAGTGTCACTCAGTATGGTCGTTAAATGAGCCATTCGAACGGTTCTTGGGATACTCGCAGTCCGTACTAGTGTGCACACCGACTAGCATTACTGAGAAAAATATATTTTATATTTTTACGTGTTTCTTGCGCAAAATACGCGATTTCAGAGCCACAGCATTTATGATGGCTCGTGTAAGTTACGAAATTTATTTAAATCTTATAACGGTGTCTCCTTTAAGTGTCACCATTTCTATTTTCATATAGTGCAATCCTATTGAACTTCAGAAAGTTAACAGGATTGTACTTGGGGAAGGGATCCAAAAATAAACATCAGACAGCTTGCTACGCACAGTGTCAGTTTAAAGTGCCTGCTCTGAATCTTTCACGATGTACACACCCCTTCTATAAACTCTTATTCATAATTGAATATTTATACTTTTTAATTAAAAAAATTTCTTAATTTTGGAATATTTAAAAATGGAAGTTTCCGTATTTCCTGCAGTGTTGTTGTTTTGGTTTTTAGGAGCATTAGCAACTAAGGCCATATTGCTCCGGAATATGCGGTGGTCATTCCTTGACCTTTCCGCATCCTCCATATTTGGTGGTGACGGGCTCGAACCCCGGTCTAATCAAGAAGCGTGTGCTACGCACTGCTGCTCCTTCCCACCTGGCTACGGAGGAGCCTTCCTGCAGTGATTGCACTGCAGGAAGGCGCCTCCGTAGCCAGGTGGGAAGGAGCAGCAGTGATTGCACTGGCTGCTACATTGGTGAAACCGGCGGAACACTTGGTAATAGAGTCTCTGAGCAGGAAAAAGCCATCCGTTCGGCGAACGTGGATCACTGAGCAATTCTGGTCAAACTAGCACAACGTCGAGATCATTGACCGATCCCGCAACTACCGTCGTCGTGTCTTATTGGGATCGCTCCTCATCTCGAGTTGTAGCGGTTCCTTCAACAGAAACAGAGGTTGTCATATCAACCCCAAAACTGAGGCAACCATTCTCTTAGCTGACAAACGTTGGTTCTCAGAGCATTCCCGAGTATTAACAACTACAACCACAAGACCCCACTTCAATCAGCTAATTGTTGCAAGCACCTGTAACACGCAATTCTCACCACTCATGACCACATGGCACTCATATGATGTTCTGTATTTTACAATAACGTTAACTATCACAACTGAAGAAGGATGATATCCGTCTGAAAGCTTTTGGGTGTATCTTACACTTTTATTTTTGTTCTTATTAGGCACTGAACGATTTTAACCCAACCATTTATGTTTTATTTTTCTTCCTGGTTTCCCAGTGACGCAGAATAACCTTCTAGCATGAATCTTGGGTATGTAGGCTTTTTTCAGATAATGGAAGCTTAACTTCCGTGTGCTGCTTGGTTGTTCGCTTAGACGAAATACAAATACGTTATTCATAATTCAGAATACGGTTGCTAATAGTAGTCAGGGTGGAAAATTATGCAGAGAAGCTAGCTTGTAAATCAGCCAAACAATAATAATAAAATAAAATAACCAACCTCATATGTACAGCGTCTCTAACAATTTGTCTAATCCTCCTTTAAATTTATTCAGGCTGCCCACTTCCATAACACCAGATGAAAGTTTGTTTCAATGCTCCCTCTTCTATAATTAAAACAAACAAATCTACCCTGCCGGCTTTTGTGTAATCTGCAAATATAGGCATTAAGTCTGATATACCTTCATCAATATCAGAATCATAAATACAGAACACAACAATGGGCCCAGCACTAAACGTTGAGGAACACCACTAATAAGATTAGTCTAAGAAGAGCGGTGTTCATCAATAATAAACTGTTCTCCAACTCAACCATCCCTTTCTTCATAAAAATAACTTGTACCTAATGCCACACTGCTCCAATTATTGCATTGAAATATGCCCATTCAATCCAATACAATTTATAGATAATTTTGGCTTGGTTTTGAATTAAGACGTTACAATCACGAATCAGTTTATCTTCTTAAGGGATAGCTGATTCACAAAATATGATCAATAACTCTGCATACGATACTCAAACGATTCGCTCTAGGAGAGTATGAGAGGTACACTTGCTTTGTGCTCTTCTGCAAGGATTTTCAGGAGAAATATTTGAGCTAATTACCCCTCTTCCAGTTTTTTCATGCTAAATAATGGTTTATGCACTCAAAAGTTATTGACGAAGTTTGTCTCCAGGGAAACACTGTTTCGTTGAGTTAACAGCCAACTTCATAATTGAATAATCTACTTCGAGAAGTTCAAACTAGTGGTCCAAAATGCGTAGTTCAAACTAGTGGTCCAAAATGCGTCTAATTCGAGAAGTAGACCAAAATGTGGTCTACTTCGAGAAGTTCAAACTAGTGGTCCATCATTAGGTTAAAACACATTTATAATTATTATGAAAATAATCATGACCTTTATTTACTCTTATTTAATGTACAATTTATGATACTGCACCACCTCAATCAAGTGAAAATATACACGCCTTCTTCGCTTCGTATAAGCTTTGTCTTTTCAGTCCATTATTTTTTAAGTTTTCCTATATAAGAGTTGTGATACGATCCAAGATAAAGATGCCCTTCATGATCTAGAACTTCAGTTAAATGGCTTATTTTGCTGTCAGTAGACTGGAGTGTTTGAAGAACTTTCCCATCTTTATCCAGTTCAATTATCGTACTGTGGCCAACAAGGAAATTCATTGGGGTTGTTTTAATCTAAAAAAATATTAACAAAAAACATGAGTTATAAAATCAGTTACCATAGATCCCTTAAGAATACATTTATAAACATAAATTAATAGTAATATACAAAGAAAGTTAAACGGATTTGTTATAATAACTGCTCTTAAAAAGATAATCAGTTCAAACCATATCACATTACTGCATTAGTAGTAATGGGTCAGAAAAAAAAAAAAAAGTGTTGATGGCTGCCATTTTGTTTTGTTTGTTATTGCTAGATGGCGTTAATGGTATTTTCTTAATTTAAATTTTTTTTTTTTTACCTTGAGCTGGGATCCGGTTGGTTGGGTGCTGTCGACTTATAATTTTTTGTCATCAAAATAATCCCAGAAATTCTATATCATAAACAGTCCTTAATTTGTGTATATATATATTTTTTTCTTTAGTTTCAATATTTTGATAATGTGTTTTATCTTGGAATTTGAATTTTGTTTTTCTATGCAAAGTTTTAACCAGGAACAATAGCCTATCTGTAGTTTAAAAGTAATTCTACAAAAATTAAAGACTTCTCGTGTGTGTTATTTTTATAATAAATATATAGAAATAAATTATCGCATGTTCAACTCTTGCGATGTTAGAACTTCGTGGTCATAAAACTCTCCAAATAAACTTGAACTAGTTTCAGAAGTCTTCGTTCATAAATGAAACAAACATAATATAATTTTATGATCCTGATTGGTGAGTTTTATAGAAATTCAATCAATGTTTATAGTAAAGTGCATAAATAATCACTGACCTTCATCAACAAGTCACCCACTAGTGGATGCGGCCATAGCTGGTATAAGTAACCCACAGTCGACTGCAAAACGTGGAAAAACCTCACTAAAGTCTTCCTTGACAACGGGCAGTGCGCCAGTCTATCCAGAAATTTTAAAGATGTCATGTCACGTGATCCAAGGAGAACCACCCAATAACCTCCACTTGAACTTTTTCGAATGTTGTCGGGTTCTCCAGGTAAGTCTGCAAACACTTCTTTCTGATCCTTCTTCTGTCCTTTTAGGTAATACCTGCGGGAGTTAAGTCTGACATAAGATAGAAATATTGAGATTTATAAATGCGTTAAACTGTTTTCCCCCCCTTTGGAATTGCTGTTTTGATTAATTTTTGTAATCATGAAAAATTTAGGGTTAGAGGCAGACAGATAGCAATGGAATTCAATCAATAAATAATGGAGGTTTTGGAGAGTATAAAATTAAAAATGTAATTTAACTTTAGGTGCACACAAATCATACTTTTACCTGATGATACGATTATTCAAGGTTTCTGCTACCAATAGTGACGCTCCATCATAAGCTACTTGAACTCCATTAGCAAGTGCAAGGTTATCAATAAGGACTGTTGTTTCCTGCGTCTTTGGGTTGAATTTGATTACCCTGCATTAATAAAATGAAAACAAACCTCAATAAAAGCTGCAGCCGGTAGATTAATAGTAATATTTATCAGTTGATTACTTGAAAGTGCCATAACACTTTTCTAATTTCAGTACACAAGTGTACATAAAAATAAAAAAAGGTATTTGTTAACATTTATAGAAACAAACTTATTATAATTTAAAATTAACTTATAACACTGAATAAGAGTAATCTTGCATTTATTATTTGCATTAACTGAAGTTTTGGAAAAGCATTTGCGAATGATGCAAATAGAACGGAGGAGTGTACAGAGACATCGATCTCATCGTTCAAAGGATGATGGTATGGGTAAAGTCCACTAGAAGCGAAATACTAGTGGTCGTTATTTATCCAAACTAATTATAATTGACATTTGAATAATCAAACTTGGTGTATGTTGACCAAATTTAGGAAAATCCCAAATATTTTAATTTCAGATATTTTGACTTCTAGAGTCATTAGTATTAGCATTTATATATCATAATATTTTATAATTATAATAGTATTTGTATAATTTAATTATATAATATCACTCTATACATTAAAAAAAAGTTTTCCTCCTAGTGATATTTATTTGAGCCAATGGGAGAAGGGGGCGGGACAATTACGTGGGTAAATAATTACATAGCACATTTCCTGATTAGATTTCGATCAGTGTATTATAATTTAAGCATATTATTATGTTATTATTATACATAAACTATACAAATATTTACAGAAAACTAAAATGTTTATGATCATACGTCTACTATTATGGGTTCCTTCTTCATCTGACATTAAATATAAAAAAAAACGCTACAATGGAACATCAAACGATGCTGTGCGTGGTCATGTATTAGACAGCTAAGCATGTGTATGAGGTTGGTGAATGTTAAATGGAAGAAACACAAATGGGTTACTGGAAGGATAAGACATTTGCTGTTGGCAATGTAGAGCATGTACATGGGATACATTCAAATGTTCGCACATTGCAAGACAACTGCCTCCACAATGTTCACCAACCTCGTGCACGTGCTTCACTGTTTAATGCATAACACCTGGCATCATTTGTTGATCCATTGTAACGTTGTTCGTATATTAATGTCAGCTGAAGAAAGTCTCATCGTTCCGATATAGTTTATATATTTGTAAATAGTTTAGTACGTATATCACTGACAAAACTCCATGACCAGCTCTAGGAGCACGTCTGCGCTGCTCAGAGAACTTCATATCTGACTGCACAATTACCTCCAGGTCTTTTTCATTATCACCTCCCTTGACCACACAGTTGGTACGTTTATCTTGGGTTACTGCTGCCCATATGCAGTACTTTGCATTTGTCAATGTTAAACTTCAGTTGCCACTTCTCAGCCCATCTGCCTAACTTTTCTAGATCCTGTTGCAGTAGCATACTGTCATTAAGAACTCTGCCAACTAACATCGATATCATTGATAAATACACAAAACAACAATGGGCCCAGCACCGAACCCTGAGGAATTCCACTAATAACATTAGTCCACGTAGAGCAGTGTCCATTTATTACCACTCTCTGCCATCTCCCACTCAACCATCCCTTTATCCATTGCAGCAACTTGCCCTTAATGCCATACCGCAAATTGCTGCAATGGAGGATTACGAGTCCAAAGACTTATTCAACGTTGATGAAACTACAACAAAAAAACCTTAAATGATAAGCGAAATTTTTGAGCAGTGGATTTTGAATTTCGATAGAAAGATGACGAAAGAAAACAGAAAAATCGCGCTGATTGTCGACAACTGCCCTGTCCACTTTCACTCGGTAATTTCGAAACTTACAAGTGTGAATCTTGTTTTCTTCCTTCTGAATAATTCGTCTTAACTGCAGCCAATGAACCAAGGCATTATCAAGAATTTGAAAATGCACTATATATAAATTCTTTATTGCTGATAAGTACAGAACATGTACTAGAGACAATAATACTCATCACGGCGACATGGCCAGGAGTTTTACATTATAATATTGTGATTAATTGGCAAAACATTTTTTACCATTACTTGGAAATTATTAGTTACACAAATTAAACATGTAAAAATGAAATTATAATAATGAAAATATGAGGACTGAACGTCATATGGAGGAAGTTATCTCAGTTCCACCGATGTAATCCACTCGAGGAGCATGTGACGGTATTTGTAGTCGATAGCCATTTTTTGTAGGTCGACTCCAAGACGGAGCAGTGCCTGAATTTTGGGGAGTGCCTGGGCAGGTAGGAACCGATTACACAGTTTCAGCCGGTTGTATTTGAGGGTTAGTGTGGGCTCTGACCTCAATGATGGCGAAGGATTGTGCCACTGACAGAAATCCCAGATGTTTGGGGCGTTTATCACTCCTGTGTACATTTTTACTGAGGTCATTAAACGCCTGCTGTCAATTAACCTCGGAAGCCTGGGTACATTTAGCTGCTCAGCCATGTCAGTTGTTCTCAATTGAGGGGGTCGGCGATGCTTATTTGTGGCCCATTTCAGGGTCCAGTATTCACACGAGAACACCGGTTTTTGAAGAGAGGGCGACGCAGATGCCCAGATCTCAGCTGCATATAAAATAGCCGGATAAACAGTGGCTTGAAGATATCTGGTAGTGGTTGCGGCATCATTAGAATGAAGTAGGTGTTGTTTCGCTCTCCATCGTAGGGTGTTAAATCGCTTCCGGAGGTATTCCGTGTGAACATTAAATTTCAGCTTCGGATCAAAATAGACACCGAGATCCTTATGGCAGGTAACTACTGGGATGAGAGTACCTAAAACTGAAGGTTGAATTATTGTTGGTTGGTGTTTCAATGAGTAAGTCATTATTGCAGATTTTGAAGGGTTAAGGTTTAATCCAAACATCTTCAAGTAAGTTGAAAGGTCGGTCAAATTCTCTGTGATGGAAGACGTAATTGCCATTGGGTTTGCAGACGGTGGGATTAAAGTCAGAAACTTTATATCGTCGGCATATATTATAGCATCATCACGAAGACGCATGAAAGGAATCAGAATGGCTGAGAAGAGAAGGCCAGACAGGACACCACCTTGTGGGACTCCTGTATTGATTTTTCTTGTAAAGTGGGTTTTCTTCAAAGTGAGGTGGACACTTCTATTCTTCAATAAGGCGGTGAGGAAAGCTAGTAGGTCTCCATTAATCCTGAAGAAGAATTGCAGAAGACTGAGAAGGGCTGTGACGTCTAGACTATCAAAAGCAGCTTCAATATCGGCGTACACTATAGCTAATTCAGATTTATTTTCGAAGGCTTGAAGAATTGATATCTGTGCGGCCATGAGGTTTGTTATGGTGGATCTATTTTCGACTGCGAAATGGAACTGTTTCAGCTTCTGTGGCATCAGCTGTTTGTTTAATGCTGGAAGGAGTGCCTTTTCTAGAAGTTTCAGGAGGGTGGAAGAAGTTGAGATTGGTCTGAAATCTTTTAGGCTTGTTGGTGCTTTAACCTTAGGTAGTGGCCTCACAGAGTATTCATTCCATTGAGCAGGGAAAACTCGTGTGGAAAGAACTGAGTTGCAGATTGAGAGTAATGCATCTAGGACATAGGGGCTAAGGCATTTAATTATGAAATGAGGTATCTTATCACAGCCTGCGGTACTAGATGGACGCAGGGAGTTAATTGCATATATCAGTTGCTGTCTTGTGATGGAAATTATGGAGAGGTCATCAGTAGCAGCAAATTGACAGTTTTGGAGAGGGATTTCAGCAGAAGCACTACTGGAGGCGTATACCGAAAAACAATTATACTGACAATAGAAACCAACCAACCTATAGATTCTGTTATAGATTTGTGGATATGCATATCAGAGTTGGCGAAAGTGTGGAGTCAAGATGTGATGGAAACAACGATTAAGAATTGTTTCACAACAGCGGGTTTTGCTAAATTGCTAATTAACAGAGATGAGTGGGATGAACTATTAGAAGACATTGAGCAATCTTGGGAAGAGTTCCAAGCGAGGTTTGATCAGTGGAGAAATTGTTCTTTGACGAATTTTTAGGAGTTGATAATGATATCATAGTAGCTGAATATCCGAGCGACGTCAGCATTTTGGAGCGTATTTAAAGAACTAGTGACAATATCGACGATGAGTTGGATGAAAATGAGGGCAATATGAAACCTTCCAAACAAATGTTGGCACTATTTGAAACTTTGCATCGAGGCCTTCAGTGGGAAGAAAATGTAATACAAAATACATCTGAGTGTTTAAAGTTTAAGCAAATGCGAACATTTTTATGAACGGTGTACAGTAGTATCCAGTATACAACAAAAAAAAACAAACATTTTACGACATAATTCTTAAAAGTGTATTAATTAAATTGTTTTTAAAATGTTAGAAAATTTATTCATTCCCACCTTTTACTATATTTCTGAATTTACAGTATTTTTAATCGTTAAAAAGGTCATATTTCTTTATAACGAATTTTTTCGAGGGAACGATCGAATTCATCCATCTGCATATATGTTTTTATATAAAACAATTAAAACTGCTATAGAACAACTTAAAATTTGTGCATCTTCATTAAAATAGTCAGACTTTATATTATAAAAGCAGAATCATGAAATTTAACGCTCGAAATACATACCTTCCACTCTCGTCATGTTCAATTATCGATATCCAAACATCATTAACCGTCCAGCGTGTAGTTGCTTCAGAGAAATAAATATTACCGGATTCGTCGATGTCGAGATCATCCAGCAATCCCATCATCTTACCGTCAACCACTTTCTTTGGTAGAAGCTGTACGACATCCCCTGTATTATTAATATTATTATTAACTTTATATATCATAAATTATATCGCTGCCCCCATCAGAATGAATGAAAATAATAAAAACGGATTTGACAAAATTTAACTATGAGTATACATACTTTCTAAATGAATATATATTTCATACAACTGAACCAACTACTGTTTAGTTTCAAGACCACCTACTATGTGTTGAGGGACCAGTTAGTTCTAAAACAGGCTATCACAGAAGAGCCAATTATAATAACCTTTTGGAAAGGTCAACTGTTTAAAAGTAGTACAATACTGGGGCAACTCGCTAGAAATACAGATTTGTTCTGCTGTGAGAATTAAAACCATTGAATTATACACGCAGTTTAAATCCTTCTGGACTCTAAAAGACATTAAAAAAGGTGATTTTTTCGATTCATTAAGTCTCTCCCCTTACCTGTACGCACATCGACAGTGTTTATTCCGTAATATGGGTCGACTACATACAACAGTCCATCTTTACCCGAACGAATCCCTAATGGTCTTCCACAAATATGCTCTTCCCCGTTCAGCAGATCTGAAAAGAAAGTCAGCACTAATCAGAAGAACATAAAAACATGATTATGAATAAACTCTGAAAAACAGTGGCGTCTTAGTCTATTTTTTTTTCTTCTAAAGGCAAATCTCTGTAAAGTGACTTAAAATATTACTAAATGCTCTAAAATATATTGATTTATGCACAACTTTGTGATGCCGTTATCTGCCATTTCCTTAATGATTTTCATAAGTCACGCCCAATTGTATTAATGCGCTGATTAGAGGTTGAAATTTAACCGTGTACTAGTTAAAAAACGATTTTTTTTTTTTGCCTCAATAATTGTTATCCAAACTGTGGTGCTTTATACTTAAAACCTCCATTAATGGCTAAACATCTTCGTAATTTAATATTTTCAGTTCATCTTTTTAAATTTGCTTTCGGTTATTTTCTAGAATTTCATAACGGTTATGTTATTCCTTAAGAATTGGGATAAAATGAAAAGATCTCAAAATTATCCGTCGCCTTGGGTGTAAATTTAGGAATTGATACAAATGCTTTTATTGAACAATAAGGCACATTTTCAATCTTTATGCGCTGCAACAGAGACAGTATGGTGCTCACAGTGACGGATGCGTTCACGCTAGCACATCAGTATTATTCAGTTTCATAGAACAGAGGGCGCTCTCCAGCAGACATTTACCATTCCTGATAGAACCAGAGAACTAAATATCAGTCATGGATCCCTACATTATCCAAAATTTGCTTTTTGGAAAACTGAAAAGAAAAATGATCGACAGGGGTAGATTCAACATGGTCGATGAAGCCGGCAAATAATGGCCAACATTAACCAAAACGCTTATGGGCACGGTTAAGAAAAAATCTGTTGTATAAATGGGACAAGTACTTTGATTGAGATTTATTTTTCAAAATAAAGCCAATTTTTCTGTTTGAAAAAATCTCATTTGATTTCAATTAGTTGCAACATTCTGTGTTCGACCAATTAAAGTTGAAAAAAGGGTCTCATATATCTTACGATTATTTATACAAATGATATTTAGAAGACTACAATTTCAGAAAGGTCCTTACTGTGCTGCAATCGCATATTCAATATTCCAAATCAATATTTCTTAGCACAAGAAAGATACAAAACTTACCACAATTCCCTTTTCCTATCCGAGCTACTTTGCTAACGCGTTCTCCAATCGCTTGCACGATGTGTCCTCCAACTATTCCGCTGTATATCTTTCCTGAAAAAAAAAAAAAAATGAAACAATACCACAATAAAAATTATACTGAAATTATTTCATATTTTGGGTTCGGATAGCAATAAAATATTATTCAATTGAGAAATTATCACACTCAAGTATTACATCAAATAAGAACTTTCCATTTGTTTTTGAATTCAGCAAGATTCTACGGGAAATGTAATTCGATAAAAATAAATATCACTCCTTCGAATTATGAATTCTCTATAAATTATTAAGCTTCTTAAAAACCTTAAAGTATTTCCTATCCATGCATCGCTATTTGCAACAATTTTTACAAACTCTTTCTTTGGTTTTAGTGAAAATTAAAATAGCCTGAGACCATTGTAATCGGTGTGGGCAAACATGCGCGTGTACTTATTTAAGGATTGGTTAATTCCTCACTAACATTTCTTTTTTTTTTCCCTGGTCGAATACCAAGAGGCGTTCTATATGTCAGTAAATTTCAAGATTTTTTTTTTTTTTTTTTTAAATAGAAACCAAACTGAGAAATCCGGGGAAGGGTGGAACTACACCTCTGACTGGCTAACTTAGCTCGATTATAATTATCTAAATCCTTGATTGATAACTCCAAACAAAATATGGTTTCCGGTAGGCCGGAAAAATATTTTTCTGATAGTAATTTATAATATTTCAAAGCAACACTAACGTGCAATAAAAAAATAATAATAATAGTAAATAAAACAAGCATTCATGATTTAAATATTTAAGTCTGTTTTGGTCGAAAATGTTCATATCACATACCTTTGCCTAAAATAAACACATAAAAAAATATATCAAGTTACCTTCGTGAAATGTCAACGATTCAGGACCACTAACTTGACCTTCGTAAAGTTTCTCTGCTGCACTCAGTCGGTTATTAACGGCATACACACCATCCAAAGTCTGAGGAAGGTTGACACTAGCAAAATTTAAAAAAAAAATGCATTTCCAAAAATAGTTTAATCATAATTGGCAAACATACCGCTTAATTCCAAACACAGCTATTTTATCCACTGATATTCTACTTGGCCTAGTTAATTTTTTAAAAAGATAGCGTTATGTTCACTTATAAAATTAATGAAAGAGAGAATATGAAACTTTCACGTAAAAGAAATAAATGTACAGAAAATCTAACACAAAAACAAAATACTCGTAACCGAACGTTTGATTAGTTTTATTTAAAAAAAAAAAAGAAAGAAAAGATTAGAATAATAAAATAAGTTTGTTATGAAATTTATTGGCTATTTTATATAATCTGATACTTATTAAATACAAATAATTGCATAATTTATGGCTTATTTATGGAACTTTTATCTGAAATGAAGCCATTGCTGAATAGTTTGTGGTTGATTTCGAGTAGAAAACCAGTTCAGAATAGTTATTTAATTCATTAATTAATCAAAATGAATAATACAAAAGATGATTTCCGAAAAGGAAACATGGTGGAAATAACATAGCAGCAAGAATTAGGAAAAAGGTTATGATGAAACATTACATTTCCGTCTTGGGGAAGCCTGCACACTAGATGTAGACATTGCATTCATAAAATGTAACTATTTTAAGTGTGCTGCGGATGACTTCAATTTGTTATGACAAGTAACATGTACTCTTTCTCATATTCCCCATCAGTTATAAGAAATTGAAAGCATCAGCCGAGATGTGTAGCATGAAGCATGTAAACAAGAAAACAGAAAAATATGACTACAATGCTCCTGACAGCTTTCAAATACAAAATTCATGAAGTATAATGTCAGATATCAATAGAAAATACAACAGTTCATGTTCTGTTAGTAAATAAGACGGATAAACTTGATTTGTTAAATGGCTTACGTGTATACATTTGGACGGACGTCGATTAGTGTTGGAGAAAATGCCAGGAAGCCTATTATGGCGATGGTTACGATGACAAAGCTTAGAAGGATCTTGATGAGCCCCATCTGTCTCCTTTGTACAGGTCAGCAGCTGCAAAACAGAACAGGATATGATATTATAACACCCAAAAATACACACGCTGCTTAAAACAGTGCATTTAAAGTGGGTACACTTTCTTTCTGAAAGTGTAGAGAAGTGTTAGACAAATGACAGCTGATGATCCACTTATCAGTCAGCTGTTTTGAAATTCTTCACAAACACGGGTGATTCTTCTTTCAAATCTGATTTTATTTGTTAATTAACATTTATAAAAATGAGATTTAAAATCAGATGAATTATTCTTGATCCATTGTTTCAGACAAATTTTATAAAATTGCATCCTTCGTTCTTTTAATTACGCGGAGAGTTACATTTAAGGCGCGCTAGCAAATGGTAATAATTCATGATTTATTAAAAAAATAAAAATAAAAAAAAGGCCTTAAGAGTAATGACTTAAGCGCAAGCCAATAATTTTTAATTTCAGCACATCCGACATATTGCCCATTTATTCCTCGAAATAGCTCAAGGCAACAAATATATATCCAGAACTTCTGTCACAATATATGGTATCACGGATATACTATTCTAATGGTCCGATTTTAATTAAATTTCGGAAGGCTCGACAAATCTTTCTGAAAGACCCAGATATAAAATTTTACGAAAATCCATCCACTGGAAGTCGAGTTATTACATGCGAACGGACGGACGGACAGACATGAAGACAATGTGCTCTTCATAATGCGCCTAAAAGAGGGAATTCAAATTATTATTTTAACACGGAGTAGCGTAGGAAAAAATGCATGAAACCCTTCATCTTAGGTCGGCTAACTACAACCTCGACTGAAGAAGGCTTTAAAAATTCCTCCAGTCGTCAGTGAGGATCGAACCTACAGACTTCCAACAAAGTTTTTTAAATATTACAACAATACGCAATGACTTTATGAAATTTGTGATTCCTTCGAAGGTGGACTGCGTGAGAGACTAAGAGTCACTGAAAAGTATGCCATTCTAAGCAAACAAACTTTCATTACTTATCAAAATACAAGTGTCCTAAATATTAAGACTCATATTTTTCATAAAATGTTCATGAGTTCTTCGAGTAGCTAGCATATTTCCATATTCTGGTATACAAGGAGTCTTCGAAAATTTCTCTAATTTATTTCATTGAAATAACGCTCAAATCACAATTTTGTTCAAAAGCATTTGAAAGCTTTTTAAAGTACGAAATTAAATTATTAATCGATATCTAATTGTAAAATATTGTATATCTTATAACACAACATGCATTATACACAGATTAGTTAGTTTTTATTCTTTTCATGTGCAACTAGTACAGCTTCCACAAATATAAAAGAAACAGGATGAAGAATGCATGCATGTACTCATCCTACCAATTAACTGAGGGTGCAAGCTTACCTGATTCTGTCGAAAACAGGTGAATAGTCACACGTTTTACGAGACTGCTTTTCGTACACGCACCTCTGAGTGTTCCCTAATCACGTGATGTGGCGTTTCAACTACGCAACCCACCTCTGGCTCTCACATGGCGTCTCTCCCCTGCTAGAGATAATGATGGGTAGTTAATCTAGGTCTCTTCCTTCAAGGACTTTCTTCTCTCTTCAAGAACTCAAGGTCTCTTCCTTCTCTTGTTAAAAACGACGGAATAAAAGCCATCTGAATATTCTCCGACTGGCTCATGTGCTTCGTAATTGTTTCTTGCACACCGAGAAGGAGTAAACACGAACACCTACTGCATTCAACGTAGTAACTCAACGGTTTAATCTCACCACAGCAGAGAATTTAAAAATTTAGCCCATTCCTTTTGATTAGCAACCGTTCGTTCAAGTTCGACAAAGCGCACGCATTTAACACCACCGGAAGTTAATCCATTAGAGGCACTCGAACAAATATTATTAATATCAGACTCTGCATTTCCTGTGCAGAATTCAACTGTTGGATGAAAAACATGGCCAGCTCCAGTCTCAAGGTTTAGCGAATGTCGTCACACGTCATATCAGTTTTCTCAACGAATAAGGAAAGATATAACTACGCTACAGTTTCGCTAGCATCATTACATGCTGCTGCTGTTGGCAAGTAGATAACTTCCTTTTAAATCACCCCCTTCCGTCTGTTTTTGCTCGCTTAATCAGCAATTTGCTATTCGGAGTTTTGTTATTTAACTCCTAACACATAAGCATGCAATAACATACTTTAGTTACAGTGCGTACGTAGTTTATCGTCTATTATATCTATGCAAGAGTAACTCATGAACCAATTTGCATATTGTGAGGACTGAAAATTTCAGAAAATTCAAGAGTAAGTACCTTACTTCCACCGACTGAGATCAGCAAACAGCATCCCCGGTTGAAGAGGCTTTCAAGAATTCCTCCAGTCTCCAACGGGATTTGAACCCAAACTCAAATATGGAAAGAATAGAATTTGGGAGATGTTAACAACTTCAGATTACCTTAGGCTTGCTTGAAAGACAGCTCATACGAACCGCAAGCCGTCGCGTACTTGAGACTACTCTTTATCCATGTCAACATTCTTCGCATCACATGATCATCTTCCTCGAAATGCTCAACGATGACACGTTCGCTTATCACTATAATGGCTGCATCAGCGTGAATGTGAGTCACGTAATAACGTGCAGGATATAGGAATTGCGACCACGAACCGCAGAATACGCTTCGCTTTCATAACCAGTTGCTCTAGTATCGCACTGCTTTCAAGAAAATATTGTTCTTAAACTATCGGGAAGCTTAACCTTTTAGAGATGACATTTACCTAGCCAAAAGAGTTAATTTGCTATTTAGCCATGGTCTCATCGTTTAAATAAATGGCTTATTAACCTTCTGGTGACGTAATCTGTTTTAAATAAGTGCATTACTAGTGCAACTCGCTGTGAAGACAAAGTTTGTTCTTTTGTGATAGCGTTAAGACCAATACTGGCTGGAAAAAAAATAAAAGGCAGAATTATCCTCAATCTATATAATGTAATAATTATTTTATTTTTATTATCTTATAATTACTATAATATAATATAAATATATTATTAATAAATATAAATAAAATTTTAATATAAATAAAAATATACATATTATATTATTGTTATATTTAATTGTAATACAATATTAATTATAATTAATACCAACATTAATCAAAAGTATTAATTAACATAATACATTATAATTTCATTTGTTTAAAATTAAATAAATTTAATATAATTTACTTGATAATTATTATTATTTAATTCTGTCCCTAATAAAACAGAATGGTATATGTTTATTCTCCACTACTCTTTAAGTTGAGGCTGTTTTTCATTTTGATATTCTCATTTTAGTTTAATAACTAACTAATCAAAATGATACATCAACCAAAACTAGACGCTTTAAATTTAATCCGTCTTCGAGATAACTAATATTTATTGTAACTAACTATACACCCTGTACAAAATTAACTCTTTATCAGTCGATTGGAAAGTTCATGGTCGCAGTGATACTGATGAAGACCGCTTAACTGGATAAGCTTACATTGATAAGACAAAAGCAACGGATCATAACGATTTCACTTTCGTGGCTATCATTAGTCGTGCTTCTAGTAAAGGTCAAGCACTGCGTTGTCCAGTTATGTAATAGAGATCCCTCTATTCGTCACTTCGTTTATCTATACAGTATACGTACTTAGTTTAGTGTTACAGGTCAAACAGAATCGAGGGTCTTCCCCAACTCCGCACAGTAAACGTATCTGGAACCATTGCAGGAACACTATAGCAGTGGTAAAACAGAATGTATCCATTCAATTCAACCTGACACTATAATCTGATTCGCCAAAATTCGAAGTGACTGTGTATTAGCAACTGCCAATGATAAGAACTTATTAATTTTTATTCTTATTTCTGTACACTGAAGTCGCTTTCCTCCTTTACAGCTCTACCCGACCAAATGTATGAGTTTTTTTTTGGATTGTTATATCTCCAAATACAGAATAAATTCGAATATTTTCGCAAGGTTGAATTTGCAAAAGGCAAATTCAACCTTGCGCAATATTTGGCAAGGTTGAAAAGTACTAACTGCCATTTTTGTGACGATCTTCGAAGAGCGTTCCTATGATTCCGAAGAAGCTCTGTATGACTGGTGTCAACCACTTTTCTGCCTACCTTCGTGTCACTACAGATTCCATCTTGTTTTTTTTATTCAGTCGTCGATAACATTCAACAAGATCAAAAACAAGAGGCGCTAGCACTGAAAGTTGATTACCACACTCATAACAATGGCCACTCGCAGATAGCCCCGAATGATGTAAAAGTAGTTTATTAAAATGACATGGATGACGAAACAGCATTTTACCTCTGCAGTCTTTATTATTATTCTTACGTGTATTTTTGTACTGAAGACTTGTTACGATTTTCAATAGTTCTGACTGAAAATCGACGTTCTTAATTCTAGTTTTTTTTTCTTTTTTTTCAGCAAAGTTGATTTCCTTTCAATTTATGATATTCTAAACTATCTTCGTTAACTTTCATCAAATTTTCCTTGTTTCTTACTTTGTATGTCAAACTGCTAATTTAATTTTGTGTGTTTATCTTCGATTATTAAGATTAAAATAAATTTCAAAGAAGTGTGTTGTCCGTGTTAGTAATCTTCATTGCAACTGTATTTTTTTCTTAGTATTTAAATTTCATATTTGCTAGTGCTAATTTATTTCCATTAATTTAAATCTCATCAAAGCTACTGTTAATAAAATTTTTAATATACTTTTAATATAATGAAATTTTAATTTAAACATCTAATAAATATTAAAAAATACATTTCAAATTCACTCGCTGACTGAGAATTCATAAGTAACACTTTTCACTTATTTGCATAATATTCACTTATTTACATTCACAGAACGAAACTCATGGCTATAAGGATTACTATTCTCTAAGAGATACAGGGTAATTCCATAGATAAAGTTCTTCACTGTACTTATTTATTAAGTTAATATTAATATTACTTATTTTTATTAAAAATAATATTAATTATTTTATTAAAATAATGTAATATTACTTATTTTTTATTTAAAATAATTATTACGTAACGTTCCTACGCCCACCCTGATAACTACCTAAATCCTCTTAACATTTCATCTGAACCTCCTCTACTCCTGGCATTACTTTTATGAATGGTCCCCTTAAGATTTAAATTGTAATTCCATGAATACGCTTTTTAAAGCTAAACCTTTTTAACATTTGAAATTAAATTCTTGAAATGAAATATGTGCATATTGTTTATATTTATATGACAATACGCAGGGTTATTACCTATACTGTATTACATGTTTCTATTGATTATTAAAGTTTGCTTTGATTTCTAGCTTTTTTTTTTTTTCTTTCCTAACCCTCTATCTGTTCTTCTTCTTCTTTAATGCTGCCGAATGGCGTTTGCGACTTCGTTTTGATATTGTTCTCTGTCTAGCGCTGCGTGTAGAATTTGTGCTGTTGTCATGTGAAGCCAGGTGTTGATGTTATCTAGCCATGCCATTTTCGGTCTGCCTGGGCGTTTCTTGCCTTCGATCTTTCCCTCCAGGATGAATGGTAGTAGGTGATATTTTTGTTGGTTCCTAGCGATGTGACCTAGGTATTTGCATTTCCTGCTGATGATGGTTTTGAGCAGGTCCCGTTCCGTGTGCATGTCCTGCAGGACCTGTGCGTTGGTTATCTTGGCTGTCCACGGAATTTTCAGTAGAGCCACATTTCGAAGGCCTGGAGCTTTTTTGTAGTGGCTGATGTTAGAGTCCAGGTTTCTACACCGTAGAGCAGTATTGGCCAGATGTAGCATTTCAATGTGCGTAATTTGAGCATGATGTTCAAGCTCCTGTCGGTGAGGAGGGTTCTCCATTTGGTGAATGCCTGCCTGGCTTGTTCAATTCTGCTTTTGATTTCGGCCTCATGGTTCAGCTGGTCATCAATGAGTACTCCGAGATACTTGAAGCGGTGTATTTGCTCTAATTTTTCGTTGTTTAGTTTGATCGTGATTTTGCTTGCAGTCCTGCTGACCTTCATCACCTTTGTTTTCTTTTTGTTGATTCGTAGCCCCCATGCTTGGCTTTCTATGTCCACTTCGTTCAAGATGGTCTGTAAATCTTGTTCTGAATCCGCTATTAGTGCTGTGTCATCGGCATATCTTAAGTTATTGATGTAGTGTCCGTTAACTTTTATGCCGATGTTCTTGTCAGCCAGTGTTTGGTCGAAGATCATTTCCGAATAGATGTTAAAAAGAATGGGAGATAATGGACAGCCTTGCCGGACGCCTTTTTTTATTGGAATTGGGTCTGTCAGATCGTTGTCATAGCGAAGCCGGGCTGTTTGATTCCAGTAGAGAGTTGTAATAAAGTTGATATCATTGTTTTCAAGCCCAAGTTTTCTCAGTCGGTCAATTAGGCGGTCGTGATCTACTGAATCGAAGGCTTTCTCGTAGTCAATAAAACATATATACACGTCTTTTTGATGTTCATAGCACCTTTGTAGCAATATTTGTAAACAGAAAATTGCTTCTCTGGTGCCTAGTCCCCTGTCTCTATCTGTTAGTTAAATAATTATAAAACTAATGTCTATAACAGTTCACTTAAAAAGGCCCAAACAATGGCAATTAAGGTTTAACATTAATAAACACACGTACTGTATTTGGGTACATTAATTCTGGAATAACATACCACTTGCATACTATCAATTCCAGGTGGTGGAGCATGAAAGACGTAGGGATAAGGAAGGTATTATTATGTAATAATCCCCGTATGTAACTATTACTATATACTTGGATCAACGCGGTTTAGGTTGTCGTTTCGGCTCACTGCGTTGTTCACAAGATGTTTCATCAGAGAAACAAACAAACAAACAAAAAAAAAGATCGAACTTGGATCGATCCAAGTGAATGTGACCATATGGTGCGTTTTCTATTGCCAGTAGAACTATGTTCTTCTTCGATCCGACCTGCTACCCAGAATGTGCCATCACGTTGGAACGAGTTTGTGCCATCATGTTGGAAGGTCGCAACAAAGTAGATAATAAGGGGCATTTATTAATTCATGAAGTCGATCGTTACGATTCAAAACAAAGGAGTTTGTGTGCAGGACAGAGTCGGGTAAGATAGGATACTAGAGATGAAAAAGGAATTAGAAAATGGGAATTGGAATATCATCGGCTTGACCGAAACAAGAAGAAGAAATGAATCACTTACAAGTTTATCAAGTGGGAATCTGCTGTACACCAATGGAAACAGTGAAAAGAGTGAAGGTGGAGTTGGCTTTCTAGTCCATAAAGATATTAAAAACTTCAAATTCAAAAGTGCATCACCAAAGGTGATGTACTTCTGACTACTGATTCCGAAGATGAATACGTTAAAACAAAACTAATGATGAACAAGAATGCCACAGGAAGGGATATAATCAGTGAAGGAGCAGAAATTGAAAAGGTGGATTCCCATACACTGAGAGACAGAATTCATGAGATACCTAGTTTCTGGGCAACGCAACGCTCTCACCCCTCTTGCTAATGGACGAACCCACCGCTTGGCAGGTATATTCACGTAGACGGTAATTCGATGTCAGTATGGATAAACGTCGTGAGTTAACTGACTTTGAAAGAGGGATGATAGTGGGTACCTGGCGCATGGGTCACTCCACCACGGAGGTGGTACAGAAATTGCACTATCCCCGTTTGACAGTATCGGGAATACGCCATTTCCGGAATAACATCTCATTGTGGGCAGAGAAAGGTGGTGGATGAACGTGGCTGTCGACGTCTGTCTCGCATTATTTCAGGCAACCGGTGAGCGAAAGTGGCACAAATCACCGCGACTTCAACGAGGGAGGTGCCAGAAAAGTCTCCCCCAAGACCATCAGATGATCAATTTACCATGTTAACCTACCATACCGAAAACCTACCATGTTAAGCCCATTCCAAAGATCAAGACACCCAAATCTCCTAAAGACCTGCGACCAATAGCCATCAGTTGTTCTTTACTCAAAATTTTCGAAAAAGTAATTCAGCCAACAATTGCCCAGCATTGCTTTGCACACAGGCCTGAGTACCTGCATACCGTTCTACAAAGGAGATCGACAACGACCATTTCTTGATACCCTCTTCAGAATTCAGCGCACCCTTAACAACAAATCACAGATTGATATCATATTCCTCTACATAAAATCAGCTTATGACAGAATACACCTCCCAGCTCTTTTTACCATTCTGAAACACTACTTCGGCCTGGCGGATACCTTACTTCAAATTTTGAAGTCTATTTAACTCCCTAGACATCTGTCTGTGACCCACAATGACTTTCAAGTAACTATTGACGTCTCAAGAGGCATCCCACAAGGAAGTGTACTGTCAGCTATACTGTTTGCAGCAGTTTTGGAGCCTTTCCTTGCTCAGAATCCGAACTTTGTCTCTGATGCCGACGATCTGAAGTTCTACGAGAGCTCAGATCATAATCATCAGATTCATGATATCAACCAACAAGCTTCTAGGCAGATATTGAACTTGGAAAGTTATCTTGCCACAATAGGGCTGCATCTGAACCCTTCCAAATCAGCACCTGACGATAACCAAGGAGAAAGTCAAAAATGATATCCAAATCTTTGTTAGCGGGGAACCGGTGCAAAAGGTGACCTCTCATACTGATCTTGGCCTCACTTGGGACGTTGGGCTCACATTTCAGCCTCACTTTGCCAGGATGAGACAGAAGACGTACGCTGCTCTTTGGGCAGTGCGTCAAGAGCTCGTTGGTGTGCATCAGCCAGGGCTGCTTGTTCGGCACATCTTGAGGTGTATTTCGCCGATTCCTCTCTATGCTTCAGAAATTTGGTCATCTGCCCCTGTCTCATACCTTCAGAAGTATCTCAGTTTAGAGTACTGGTTGCTTAGATGGATGAACAGGGTGGTAGGCCACCCGCTAACTATCTCCAGATCTATCCTACAAGCAAATGTGGGCACCACTCCCTGGAGATATATCATCATGACAAAAAAATGTCCTCACGCTTGCACGGCTTATAACGAGGCGAATTGATGCTCCATCGGTATCCACATTAATCTCTGGCCCTAGGAGGGCAAGAGGGGAGCACCCCGACTCCTGTCTCCCTCTACGTCTTACGCTGTCAAGCATTGATTCCCTGAGGAACTTGTTTCCAGCCAATTGTCTTCGGATCTTTAATAAATTTAGGATACACCCTGATTGGTTCTGCGAAGACAAGCCCTACAGGAAGGAAATCCTCAAGAACTGCTACCAGATTATGAACTTATAATACTCACCTGCTCCTGGACAGACTGTTTTTTTTTAAACTTGCCTATTTGTATATGACAAAGACTTTTTGTCTTCATGCAATCATATGTTTTGTATATTACTGTATATTTTGTACATTATTGTATATTTAATCCTGTAAAAGTCTCGGGTCGAGCACGCATGTACTCTTGTTTATTGTACATTGTGTTCCTCGCACCTTAGTCTGTAAATATTCACACCCTTCTGGCACAGAGCCGTCCCGGGGTGACCCAAGGTTTCTTGGGAAATAAACTGATTTTAATAATTGCCGCAATAGGTTATCGGAGCCGCCCAATCCACCAGAGTCCCGTTGCTAACACCACGACACAGAACTCTACGACTCAACTGGGCGAATGAACATCGGCACTGGACCTTGGATGACTGGAGACGGGTCTGTTGGTCCGATAAGTCCCGTTTCCATTTATTTCGAGCGGACGGGAAGGTGGGTATCAGTACAGAACAAAAGGAAGGAGAAAGTTTCTGGAGAGACCTTCATCCTGCAGTGGATTGAAAATGGCTGATGATGATGACGATTACAGAGTCATAACTAAAGAAGAAGAAAAAACGTGACACTATAATTATGATGTCAGTCGAGTTTTAATTTGATTCGTGTTCATTATTCTGGTAATTTTCCTTGTTTTTCCGTTATCTGAGTTCGATTTACTTCTGGTTTCCTCCTTTCCCTTCGTCAGTACTTATGACATGTTCACGGTTTACCTGGAAATAAAAAAGTTGTGAACAGCTAATATAAAAAAAGAAGAATGTATCAGTTCGGTCATTTGGATTTTCTGTTCTGCCAGTTCCTCATTTGAGACGAAACAATTTCCAAACAGCTGTATGAGAAGTGGCAGAATATTTCTGTATTTTCTCAACAGTTATCTTTCTGTGGCCTGGATTATTTTACATTCCTATTTAGGTCAGCGAGTCTCGAACATTAGGCTATGTCGAATATATATTCGGAAACATTCTGTACCTGATGACCGAACACAATGATGTCGGAGGTCTAACAGTATAGGAACCATTATCAAGGAATGATCATTGTAAGTTGAATAATGAGCAGATAGATCACAGCTAATAAAGGCAAAGGCACCAGCAGCTTAAGGCACTACGTCTACATGGCCATTACAAATGGGCAGTTGGCAGAGGGAGGGGGAAACATTAGAATTCACAAAAGCATCAAATTCATATATACAATTAAGAAAATATAGCAAGAAGAGGATGCCAAGCTGGCCCGTTTAATAGATCAGCGAATGATGTCATGGGAAGATGAAGCCTATAACAGCTACAATTTCATCTGTAATAATACGAGAGAAAAGGTTAGGCAAAGAATGAGTACATAAATTGCTATGTCAGAGAGAAAAGAAAGGAAAGGTAAGAAGTTTTTCATGCATGCGAAGAAGGAACGAATCAGATCAACTTACATCCCCTTTAGAAACAGGTCTGGAAAGTCTTAGATAACTCTGCTAATGAATATAAAAAGTATTTCGCATCGAGCTGTAGAAGGAAGACCCTTCACAGTGAGCAGAGGATGAGAATAAGATATATGAAACTAGCGACTTACGAATACTTTCCTTTTCGTCTCAGCCAATAATCTTGATAAAACCTACACACACCGTAATTAGGATGGTTGGGTGGAAGGGTCATGGGAAGCAGTTACTCCAAACCCACCAAAACTTATAAATCCTAAAAATTAGGATTTAGAAATAATATAATTATATACGTAAACTCAGTGGTCGCTGAATTGTGATCATCTACCTAATAAGGTGTTGGGCCACCGTTCGCACGGATAACAGCCACCCTTCGCACAGGCATTGACTCCACTAGATCACTGACGACGTCCGTATGGATCTGCAGCTATGCTGCCTGCAGGGCTTTACAAAGTGTCGGAATAGATGACAGTTGCGAGTCCATGAACCTCACTTCCCGTTCCAAAACATCCCACAGTTGGAATTCGGAGGCCAATTAAGATGGGTGATACTTTCACTGTGTTCCTCGAACCACTCGTACACAGTGAGGGTCCAATGACACGGCGCATTATCGTCTTGGCATTATCCCGTTTCTGTACAGAAAAAAAAAAAAAAATTGTGTGTGCCGAGCACGCATAGCGGAAGTTAAGCGAAACATCTTTATACGAACATTTATAACTTGACCGTGGATCCTACTGACCGTATGAATGCCGCAGGCGACGAATCTGCATGAATGAAAGCTTCAGAGATATGAGACGTTCCGTTATCAAATCTAGTTTCGGCAAGTGCTGTGGCACATCGGATGGCATTTCAAATCATTTGACCTCGACAGAGCAGAATCACTTTGTTCTTGAGAGAGCAACGGCAGCTGCTACAGGCCGACATTTGACTTACATCCTCACTTGGAAATGCTGTTTGAAGAAGAGCGTGATCACGAGCTGTTACAATCTTCACATCTCTCTTGAACCAAACACACGAAACAGACTGAACCGAAATCATTATCCAGGAATGTACGTTTAAACTGTGCGTGGATGCTTCGGTGTTTCTTAAAATCCTGTTGCTGCTCCGGCTGTGTATTACGTGTTGAATGATTTGATGGAGTACTTCTGGCAGTCGGTTTTGGCTTCTTCGCTTTTCGTTTATGGCTGGGCTTCGAGGACTCTTCATCGTTTTCATTTGCAGTATCAACTTCCATGACTCCTTCCAAATTCACTTCTAACATTTCTTGGGAGATGTAAGGCTCTGAAGAAGAGATAGCTTAGCTCTCTCCATTATACTCAATGGAGGTGGTTTCGGTGATGGCACTGCACGTATACGTGCTCTTTACGCCTTAAAACCCTCACCATTAGTCTTCAGCATGTTCAATTATAAATTTTTTTCGTATTTTATTAAATACTGTGGAGAATGGCATGTCGCATTCAGTACGAGGTACTGATTGGGTAATGCGTCGCTCGTGCCTAGTACGAAGTGGTACAATGGTGGCGGAGGAAGCATTTCATATCGCATTTTCTTGACGATTTTTTTCAATCCACAGACGCATTGCACATGTACGTGCTCTATACTCCTTACAACTCTCACTACAGTGGATCCCTGTTTTACGATTGGTTCACTGTACGATCAAATCGTGATCTCGTTTACGAATTGAATTTTAATTCTATTAATTAAAGGCGATTCTAATAAGCGAAAATAGGAAAAATATTATCCACAGGCTATAAAAGTAAAGATAAAAAGCACAGATTTACACTTCATTACCTTACCAATTAACAAAAAAAAAAAAAAAAGGAAGGAAGGCAAAAAAAAAAAGTCAACTACACCCGGTATTTACGAACCAGGCTTAACGCTGTTTAACTTCGGTAATCGCACGAGAACCGAGGCATTTAGCCTAGTATGATACCTGAGTGTTCAGAACGTTAATAATGCGTTTACTTATGGCAGCGGTCGCATTTTCGTTGCGTTTTTTGTCAATCCACGAACGCAAGTTACTCTCATCTGAAAACTGCCTGCAGCTCGCCTAAAGAAGTTTCACATCAAAAAATAACATGACAGGGTGCATATAGTTAAAACACGCTCCACATTAAAAAAACATCCCCACTCCCTGCGAGATAAGTGGCATAGTCCATTACGGATGTTTTCACAGTATGCAGAAAGCTCCACGGTATGGATTTTCAGGGCTTGCTGCTCAGAAGTTCCATATCACTCACGGCAACGAATTCCAGAGGTTTACAGTGATGCCTAGCCAAGCATTCAGTGATGAATGCTTGGAAAAGGTTGCATACTTGAGTGTTCGAAGCCCGCAATGAAATTTGCGAGAGGTGAGTCATGGTAGTGAATTTCTCTTTGTGTTCGGACTCAAATCATTGGCTGTACTGCCGAAATCATCAAAGCCCAGTTGTAGACAAAGATCTGGATTGCTAAAGTAATCAAATTAAACTCGATTAGTTTATTCGGCAATCCAGATAATTCGCGGATGAAAATGAACCAAGAGAAACGTTACACTCGTTTCAGATGTGTACAAGAGGATCCGTCAATGAATTTAAGATCACAGTTCGTGATCTTAAATTCGTACTGTGGAAAATAACTAAAATTATGTGTTCGTTATAAATTTTTAAAAGAACTTCAGTACTATCGAAAATAAATTTTTTAGTTGTCTTCAATAAAGCATTATGAATTTGATTCACTACATGAAGAACTAGAAGTAATGTACCATTAAATGCGCTAAAAATAAGTATTAATGCACAAATTATTTAATTTAAAATAATATAATTAAGAACAGATTTCACTGGGAAGGGGGGAAGAGTTATACCAAAATCTCTTTTTTTTTCGCTTACCGAACAGATAGAGCTTTCCAGTAGCTTTAACTTTGAACAAAGTGTCTGGTACTGATTAAAATAATCAAGGTAGCTCAGTAGTACGCTTCCTTCCAGTAGGTACATAAGCCTACCCATTCTAAAACGAATGTACTTTTCACAAAATAATAATATGCAACGAGAAGCAATACAAGAATTCTTAATGCAGTCTGTCACATACAATCGCTTCCAGCGCCATCACACAGAAAACAAAAATCTCTCTTTAATTTACATAAATCTTTGTTAAATCAAAATCACAATTAAAATTGTTTGAAGATAAATTTGTAATGTTCCATAAATACAAATAAGTTTATTTTGATTCCGTAAGTTGTAAATAGTACCACTACCAAGATCCTCGAAGCATTTGAGCACGGTTCGGAAATCACCGTTACCTATATCGACGTCCAGGCAGCATTTGATTCCGTAACCGTTCACGCGTTGATAAGGCTATTACGTGAGTATTACTTCATTGGCGGAGACGTGCTCTGGTTCATTCAGTCAATGCTTGAGAATAGGACGATTATTGTTCGCGATGCCAATCGACGCTACACCAGAAATATTACAACTGGAGTCCCACAAGATGGGGTCCTCTCTGGTATTTTGTTCTCAGCCGTTCTTCTGCCTTTCGTGACGGGCCGAACTGATATTATCACCTTCGCCGATGATATAAAGCTGTTCACTGTTATCAACCCCGGAGACACTGCTGACTACACAAATGTCGTAATCGAACATAAAATCCAGAACCTCGAGGCCTTCCTCTCCGGTTTCGGCCTTCACATCAATCCTGAGAAGTCGAAACAGCTCACTTTCTCGCTCAAACGGAACCCAACGATAGTGCAACCCAATATAAGAGGATCCGCGATTTCTGTTGTGCAGCAACACACCGACCTGGGCGTTATTTTTGACCAGAAGCTCTCCTTTATACCACACATAGACCACCTGCAAAAAAAATTCTGTCGACTCCGGTGGATGCTTAAGCAACAACTTATGCATGTCCATGACCAGGCCGTTGGGTGCAGGTATATTAAGACGTGTGTCTATCCGGTCATTCTTTATGGAGCAGAAGTCTGGACCTCAACTGCCGCAACGCATCTAAGACGGATTTTTGCGGGCGAATTTTGGCTATTGAAGTGGGCCATATGGAAATTCCGACTTCCCCCTGCACGAAGGACCACCCAGATGGCAGCATCTCTAAACATCAGACGTCTTCCTGCCATTATCCATGAGAGAAGACTCGTCTTTTCTGTAAAAATGATGGTTGGCATTATTTCGCACCCAGACTTCTGGGCCAACTGCGGTTGGAGGATCCTGGTCCCAAGCCTTCGGGCCAATCCAGTCCTCCAGGCCACCCCAAACCGGTTAAAGTTATCTGATCGCTTCATACCCGTGCAAATGCTGCAGTACGTATACTCCTTGGATGGCGACCTCTACAAATTCGCATTGGATAAAAAATACAGGCAAAACTTACTCCATCGACTTCCTTCTCAGGACCATGTCACAGGGCATTAGAACCTGCTCCCAAGGACCTGTCCATCACTCCCATGGATCCCTCACTACATTGCTCCAACTCTCTGCGCCTGCTCAGATGACTCCAACACTGTAAGAGGACTGCTCCCTGGAGGATAAATTAGCATGATAACATGCTGTTGTGTATTTACGTTCATATGTAAATTTTCCATTTGCTTTCATTTCATTACACTTGTATAATTAGTAATAAGATTATTTTTTCCCCTATCTCATCCTTGTTTATTGCAGGGTATTAGCCTTTGTAACCTTTATATTATACTTTTACCTTGTATTAACCTTTACTGTAAACCCCTGGCTTGTAGCCGTGTAGGGTATTGTGTACGGCATATGCATTTTGTATGCAATAAAGATAAAGATTTCTTCTTCTTCTTCTTCTTCTTCTATTATTCAGTTTCAATTTACGGAAATTGATGGTCGCTTTGTCAGCTTCTTAATTAAAAAATCTGCTTCAAGAGAATAAGAAACATGCAAGTTTTCCAAAGACCGATAACTCAGTCACCGTGTGAAGAAAAAAAAAAAAAAAAAAGACAAAGGTTCGTTACGAACAGAAAGTTTCCTTCAACCTCTGCTATCCAATCCAAGACTTATTTTTTTTTTAATCATTGCTTTAGTACCAATAGTGGCAAATTATGCAAGAGAAAGGCAAATTATGCAAGAAAAAAAGCCAAAAAACCTAACGTTTCCCATTTCACCCGTTCTTCCTTTCTAACACTTTGTCTAATCCTTGAATTGAAAGCTATCCACCCTTAGAACACAAGATGGGAGTTTGTTCCAACAATCGACCATCCGCACATCTAACCTGCACAATCCTTCCTCAGTTTCAATTTATGCCCATCATGTGTGTAGTTAGAAACACAGAATGGTTCCTTAGCACTGAGCTTACTCTATCTATTCAAAGCCTTAAAAGTCCCAATCAAAAAACTACACCGGAGTCTAGTCTCTAGTCACTGCTTGCAGAACTGACGACTTTCCTGTTAAGCGTACCCTTTTGTGCTTCTCACTAATCTCGTTCCTATCTTTGCACCCGTTAGAACAGATCTAAGGTCTTCCCAAAATGAAGCCTCCAGACCTATATACAGCACTCAGTACAGGTAGTGACAAAATGACTCAAGGAAGCTTCCTTTCGTAAAGGGCATCCTTGTAGGCCTTCAGTCCTTGTTTTGTAGTAATAATAACATTCTATGGTTAGTTTGCTTGCTTCTGTGATGAAAAATCAGAGTTTCCGATGGTAAAAGCTCTGCAGTCTCCTCCGAGACCGGCCAACTCAAACACAGTGTGATAACCCCATAAAAATTCATTCCGTCCCAGCAAACCCTGTCTTTGACATCAGTGTAGAAGCATCGTGATCGTATCCTCTACGGCTGTAGTCGCTGGCTACTGGGGACCAACGACTACAAACGTAGTGCTAACTGCGGGGATACAGATACAATTACAATGAGTGGCCACTTCATTAACTAAATTTTACCCTTTCCATGAAATGGAGTGCTTCTTCGGTATCGGTACCACATGTTCATACTATAGGACATCAGGCAGGTGAGCAGACTTGTAGAGATGCTATTTGTGTGCAGTGCGAGAATAGGCAGGAAGAAAGATTTAACTTACTTTGAATATCGCACGGTAGTTGGCTGCAGACACATCGAAAACTGCAACTCAGATTTCTGCTGGGCAATCAAAGGCTACAGTCTGTCGAATAACAATCCAGTGCAACAGTGGCATTTCACACTTCGCCATACCTTGTTACGATGGGGCATCGCAGCCAGAAGAAAACAGTGGCGTTATATTGGGCCCAGAAAACAATTACCCGTTTCGACAAATCCCAGTTCCTGCTGTTTCACACTGATAGGTGGACTAGAATATGGGAAAACATCACGAGTCCATGAACCCACTGTCAGCTGTTAATAATGCAGACTGGTAGTAGCGGTGTAATAGTATAAAAATGCTTTCGTGGTACGCATTGGATCCCTTGATAGAACAGCACACAATTTAGATGTCACAAGTTATCTGAAAACTGTTTCCGATAGAGCGCACCCATTCATTGCTGCAGTAAATTCATCTGCGAATAAGTTCTTCCAGAGAATAATAAGATCTTGTCAAATCGAATTAAAATTTAATTTCCTTTAGTCTTTCATTGAAGACGAGTAATAATTTCCAGAAAAATTCATGACCGCAAACTGATGAGATTTCTTAATTCGGTGTACTAAGATGTTTCCGGTAATTTCAGCTGGGTTCAACTGATTTTTCGATTGCATCACTTCGTTCATTACTAATGTTCTCATTTAATTTTATTTTTCAATGTCTGGACGTGTGTAAGGGAATTTTTCGTATTGAACAATTTCATGTTTGCATAAACGAGTAAAATTTTTGAAACGTTCTTGACATCATAGCATGAAATGTAACAAGTGTACAGCTAATCCCTGTTAAGCGTACGGTTGGCTTAGAGTTAATGGACGATTACTCAGTTTAATCTTTGGATCAGTTGTTAAATCTAAATTCTGACTGCCTTGGAATGGGGATATTAGTGGAAGTTAAAGAGTTAAAGGGGATGAGCTCTGTAACTCAAAGCCAGTGTAATTATGTCATTTTTCATCCACTTCTCTAATCATATGGAGATGGTGTCACAAAACTAACTTGATTTTTACCGCAACCTTTCAAAAGAGAGAGAAAAGAAAAAAATAGGAATCACACGCGCGATCTACTTCATAAATCAATATTCATCAGTATATGAACGCCTCAGTCACATTTTCATCATTCTGCAAGTTTACCCTGCTATCTTTCCAAACATTGCCATCTCCATGGAAACAAAATGACATTGTACGTTATAATAGTTACATTCACTTTGAATTGGAACGTTAATAAAAAACGAAAATAAGCATCAATAGAGAGAGTTTTACAGTATTTTATGGCGCATAAAAATTTAATGGGTTTTCAGAGCTATTAGAGGAAACTTATCAAGCGGTATACTCGGTTTATTCACATCTAGCGCTTTTAATGGCTTCTCATATAACATATATGAAAACGAATATAATAAATAACTGATTATTTTTCACATTTATTTTCAATTGTTGATTTATAAAGCCAGCAAAACAAAAACGGAAAATATCCTGATTAAAATACTCGAAAATATTTTAATAACAAAGTTATTTATACGTTACAGAGCGTTGTCGCATTAGAATGTGACCCGACTGTATTGCAACAAAATTTTTCTAAAAATGAATATAGAATTTAATTAAAACTGTTAGAAACTTGGTGTGAGTGTCCACCTTGCACATGCATCTACACTTTTTAGTGCGTTTTATGTAACTCCGAGTATCTTCATCAATGGCGCGTATGTAGGAACTCAGTGTTTTCTTTCGGTTCATCCAAAGTATATGAGCTGTTTAAGCAAGTCGTATTCTTGAGTACACTGTAAATCTCATCTAAATTTAGAGCTCTCCACAGATAACATTTCAAAGAAACACGTTCATGTCGATAAAAACGCATATTAAGCGGTTGTAATAAATGTTGTATTGCTCTTCAAATTCCACAGCCATCACAATGAATCCATCTTGTGCTACCTGTCTAAAAGTATCACTTTTTATTGCAAAAGATTTCTTAAAATGACAGATAATTAATTACGAGACCCGTTTATTGAACTCCGAGGAGTGCAGGTAATTTAACTGCGAAATTATGCATGTTGCATCTGTGAAGTGGATGCTGTCATCTTTGGTTTCCTGTAAATACAGGAAATGGCCACTTAATAAGGTATGTTGAAAGGGTATTCGTGATGATCATCCATTCTGGAAAATAAAAAAATAAAATAACTCTGGTTAATAAGGTTTTATCTATTCTTTTTAATTTAATGCTGAATTTTAATTTTTTTTTAAATAAACGTGGAAATTTAACACGTTGGATTCGGCCTTCTACCTTTTACAAATAGAATATGCAATAATTTACTTCACACTTCAATCACATACGCTAATTAAACAAAACACAACACGCAGCGTATTTATAAATAATTTTTTTAAATTGTGTATTTTGATTTTTTCACAAGCGTGTAATCTGTTGGCCATTAGAGAGAGAACAGATGTATACGTGTGACAAGACAAAATTTAAACATATAAAGAGTGGATAACAGTTGGGTTCTTAGAGTTTAGTCCCCCTCCCCACATTCTTAGGCATAATACTAATATGTAACGTTTTTGGCATTGAAAAGTCGGCGTGTGATGTATTTCCAAGTTCATTAATTCGTCATAAAAATGCAGTTTTCTTATATTTTATGCAAGAAGGCGTGGTTCACGTATTTTTATACCAAATGGTCTCCAAAAAGCATTTCCTTTTAGGACCTAAAAGTGCTAAATCTACTGTCTGTCTAATTAGTTGGCCGTAATTCAGAAAACAGGCTATTTTCTAATTTCTAATTGGCCCCACATAGATAAAATGGCTTCCAGTGCATGACTCACTTGAGGAACGCTCTTTACTGGGACTGAAGGATTCGTGCTCGCCATCCAAGACCAGGTAATTAACACCAGAAACTATAGAAAATACATCGCCAAGAAGCCTGGGGTGACAGATGACACACGTCGACGATGCCACCTGGCCTCAGAAACGATCCAACAAATCACCTCAAGATTATCACCAGATGGACTACACTCGCAGACACCACCCAGAACACCTATATGGAACTTCAGAAAGTCGCAATCCTGAACACTGGCAGGATAGTCAGAGTTCTTTCTCAAACAGTAATAACAGCCGGGCATAACAACCATCCTATGCACTTTGTACCATTTCCCTTCAGAAGCTGGAAATCCTCATGACATCAAAGGAGAAAAAATATAATAATAATAACTAGGGGCTACGCTCGCTTCTTTTGATAAAGTAAAATAAAGTACTTACAGAAGCTTTCGACACTGTGTGTGTCTCTTCCTCTGCTATGAGTACATAAATACGTTACATATGGAAATCAAGCATTGTACCGCATGGTCATGTTAGATGAACATTGCGCTTGACCACGCTTAAACAGAAGCTTGTTTTACCACAGTAAAACAAGCTTCTGTTACGTATTACCACGTAACCCGCATCCCTTTTCTCTCATTGGCTGAATAAATATCACTAGGAGGAAAATTATTTTAATGTATAGAAAGATAACAATAATAAAAAGCCATCTTACCCATTAAAGTGCTTCATATCGAAGTAACGTAAATTTTTGTCCAAACTGTTGATCACTTTCATTTCGTCTTCAGATAACGAGAAATCGAAAACCTGCAAATTAAACAGAAAATATACAGATGCTGTTTCTTGTAGGACTGTACTGACATACGCGTGGATCGTGTTGTTTACAGATAAGGAAGAATATAAAGGTGATTTCAATACTATATCTCAGAAGAAATCAATTCTCGGACTCAGAGTGGAAATATATGCTCTTTTGCGGTTCAGAAAATCCTAACTTCAAAACAAGTATCTAGGAACTTTAAGTATAGATTTACAGAACGACATCCAAAACAAGCAGAGAACAGATTATAATCATTCGCAAATAGAATTCTAAGAAGAATCTTTGGACCAAAACAAGATGAAATCACTGGAGAATGGAGAAAGCTACATAACAATGAACTAAAGGAGAAATATAGAAGTGAAAGTATAATTCAAATTATAAAGGTCAGAAATTGAGATGGGCTGGACATCCTATCCGTAGTGATGAGGGAAGACACATCCATTAAATCCCCACAGGAATCCCAACTAAGAAAAGAAAAAGGAAAGCTAGCAAACCATCTATGAGATGGGAGGATGGTATAAAGAAAGATATTAGCGAAATTTTCGGAAGAGAGGTGAACTGGAGAGAGCTTGCACATAATAGCGAGTTGTGGGATTTAGCTGTCAAGGTGCTCAAGAATCATCGCGGCTCAAGCACCATGGAGTAGGTATCTCCTTTGACTTTTCAGTTTAGCAAAGGTCAAAAAAACCTAGAGCGCAACCAAATTCCCAGACAAATGGAGACACGCTTTGCGGTTCAAAAGGCGAACTATGAATGTTTCAAAGAAGTCCTTATTCCCGCGGCTGCTTGGCAAATGGAACAAATCCAACGCCTGACAGATTTCAATGAGATTCAAAGAAGCGTCACAAAGGCCATTACGGATGCAAGCCAAAAGACCATCCAGAGGAGAAAACAAACCCCAGGACTGGTCCCATGGTGGACCCAAGAGATCCAACACCTTAGACGAGACGTCATTAGAAAAAGAAAATCATTCCAGAGAGCGAGACGAACTTAGCCGCCAGCTGAAGTGGAGGCATTAAGGAATATATACAGAACGGCGAGAAATAAGTATACTAGCGAAATAGTCAAAAGCAAACGCAAGACCTGAGAAAATCTAGTTACTGAAACTGGAAACAGGGAACCCTGGGGCGTGGTGTATAAAATCACCACCAACAAGCTCCCCAGGGGAGAAGTTATTACCACAATACAGACTCCACAAGGAACTCTGACAACAAACTGGCATCAATCGGTGAGTAACATACTGGAAGCTATTTATCCTGAACCAGCAACACCAACTCTGCCTGAACAAATTGCCATCTGTGCCGAGAATGAAGCATATTCCAGCGGACAGCAGGAACCACCTTTCACACTGAAGGAATTGAACCTGGCTGCAGCACAAATTAGAAATAAAAATGCCCCGTTCCCGATCTCCTGGAGCCAGAAATAATTTTAAAAAAATGGTAGAACACGCTCCGCAGTTATTACTCCAATTATACAATAGATGTCTGAATGCCAGTACCTTTCCCACCTCTTGGAAGGTTGCTGGAATTAAACTAATATTGAAAAATCCCAAAAAGCCACCTATACTACCAAGTTCTTACAGACCCATCGCTCTCCTACCAGTTACTAGTAACTTCTTTGAGAGGTTGCTGCACTCAAGAATAAGCCACCACTATCAAACAGCAAACTTGACCGCCCAAATACAATATGGATTTAAGCCAGGATCGTCCACTACCGAAGCCCTGCGTCATCTCATCAGTTCTGCCACTGCATGCCAAGAAAAATATTTCTTAGCAACCTCCGTGGACTTTGCCTGGGCGTTTGACACCATATGGTAGCCAAGCGTCCTGGCTAGGCTCAGAAGGGCTCAGCTGCCTGGGAACCTCTTCGGTACCATTAAATCATACCTTGACAACAGAAGAATTCAGGTTACTGCACCATATGATAAAATTCACCGATCGGTCCGCAGGGGATGTCCCCAGGAACTCATATAGGATTATTTTTTCCCTCTCCTGGGAAAAAATAATCCTGTATGAGTTCCTCACCCTTGACTTGGAAGATGTGCTTTCCCAGGCCTTTGCGGATGACTTGATCCTGATGGTTGCTGCGAATAACAGGGTCCAGCTTGAGGTAAAAGCAAACCAGGCCATGATTAAACTCCAAAACTGGGCTAGGATTCATGACTTAAAAGTATCGTCAGAAAAGACTACATCCATTGTACTTAAGGGCAGACTTGACATCCGCAGGCCACCCCAAATTAAGATTGACACCAAGACCATTGGCTTAACCGACAAAATGAAATACCTTGGCGTTGTTCTTGATAAAAATCTTTCCCTCAAGCATCACCTATCCTACATTCGCACAAAAATAAAAAGATACGCTGGCCTACTAGCAAGAATCGCACGACGGGACTGGGAGTTATCAAAATATACCCTCAACCTATATTATAAAACAGTCTTCCTCCCAGCCATCTTGTACGCAGCTCCGGCTTAGTACACCAAAACAGCAATGGTTGTAAATCGGAGGATCCTGGACGCAATCCAAAGAACATTGCTGCTCACTATCACGCGAGCCTGTAGCACCACAAGCACTAACGCCCTGCAGGTCCTAGCGGGGATCCTACCCCTAGACTTGGAAATCGCAAACAGTAGAATCAAATACCATGTAGTGAAGGGACTTCCCTGCACCTTCCTAGATTACACGATTAACAATAGCACGCCATGCAAAGAGGAAAAGAATAGGCTTCAGAACCACCTCACCCGGATCTGGCAACGCCGTTGGACTGAAACCACCAGAGGCTGTATCACAAAAAGATTCATCCCGGACCTGGGGAAAATATTCCCGCAAACGCCCACTTGGTTCAAACCAGGACTTCACACATCATATGTACTGACAGGCCATGGCGCTTTCAAAGAAAAGCTGGCCGAAATGGGATTGGAAGAAGACCCCTTACACAGAGTGACATAAAAATGGTGATATAGAACAACACAACAAAATGACTACGTATTCACCAATCCTCCCAAGGTGAAGCTAGAAAAGACAACAACCAGAAAACCGGAGTAGAAAAAACGAGAAAACCGCAATTGCTAAATGGAAACAACAAACGGTCTCTTTCCCCGTGCATCACTGCTCCGTGGTGTGGTGACTTCTGAAAGGACTACCTAAACACAAGGTCTGGAACGGACATACTCTGAACTTGGACGGTTTCCCCTGAAAGCCGAGGAAGGCCATCTGGCAAACGGGGCTGGACATCTGTTCCAGACTAGTTTTCCCCCTTTCCCAAGCGAGAGGGGGGCGACGCTTTCGCTGTTTACTCCCCCTCCCGCCATCCCACTTTTTCTTCTGGTGTGGCATGGGCATGCCCACTGAAAAATGAGGGACTACCTTCCCTATCAGTCCCTTCCTTCTATTTCTACCCCCCAGTCTTCTGCCTCCCCTCCCAAAACTTTTCCTACACAGCGTATTACTCCACAGGTCCAAATCTGATACACCAAAATTACTGCCCGAACTATTAGACCTCTAGAGAAACTCATTCAGCGAAAACCCCACTCAATGTTTAAACAAATCGTATTATTAAGCAAACCGCGAATACTTTTTTTTTTAAGGTCCTAGCCACTGAAATCTCAGGAAAGTAGGTGGCAGGACCTGCCAGAGCACAATTAGTTTTATTGGTACACCCGGCCGGCGTCCCCGTCGCTGGGCATGGTAACGTCGGGTCCATTAGGGGCCCAACGGCTGACAGGCCGAATGAACAATGGGCACAACATACTACATGACCCACCTCTGGCATTGTCAGGGCACTGTCACTCGATACTGAGAACGTACGCGGAGATGGGAGAAATCTCAGGAGCCGTTAGACCCTCAACATACCCAATACAGCAAAGGTCAATGATATTTAATCGATTCGCAATTAAATATCATTAATATTTCATTTATTATTAATAATATTAATAATTCACAAACAAAGAAATATAAAATTCGCAATTAAATATCATATCCGTTTAGGCCTCTAATTTTTTGAAAACCAGCATATTGTTGAAAATTTTTAAAATCACGCTAACAGTAGAACACAATTATCGAGAAAATCTATTCAATGAACAGCATATCATCTTCAAAATAAGTATTTATTAATTACATAAAAATGAGGATAGCATAATATATTACCTGAAAGTTTGCTTTTATCCTCCCGGGATTGGTACTTTTAGGAATGGCAATTATGCCCCTCTGAATGAGCCATCTCAGAGTAATCTGAAATTTAAAAAAAGGGCATATAAAAATGTAACTATAAAATATTTTATTTGGTGTGTGAATGTCTCGGAAAAAAGTTTAAACAAAGCTACATTTTTAAAATCTAAACCCTTTCTTTAGTTTTTAATGGCAGTGACCATAATTGCTGCGCCTATATGCGAGGGTTAACCCAAGTTTAATTGCTGTTTATACAGACATTATTCTATGATTGAGCTTTTACTAAAATAAATCTTACTTGAGCTGGAGTTTTGTTATGTTTATCGCACAGGGGCTTCAGAGCTGGGTCTTCTAAAGGCGAGGAGTCTACTCTGTAACAACAATAAATCATCCATACTCTTCAAACAAAAGTTATTGAATGTTTCACAAGAAACATTTAAGAATTATTGCAATAAGAGCGAAATTATTCTAGTATTAAATTATTTTTAACATAAGTTATAATATAAAGTATTCTAAAAGTTTAAAGTTTCAAAAATAAAGTTGCGTGATCTAATTACACAATTTTTTTTTTTTTTTTTTTTTGTTATACCTCCGCAATGCAAATATGTGATTCAGGAGGGAGGTGGAAACATCTATGTCCAATCCTAGTGGTGTCGGTCATGGGACAGCTAGGTCCCATGACCGACACCACTAGGATTCAAGAGGTGTAGTTGTACCAGTCGTGTGTCAGACATGGTTGGTTTGAGAGACAGACAATCCTGAGACCTCCCTCTTTGAAGTCGGTGGTGATTTGTGCCACTGTCTCTCTCCGGTTGGCTGAAAAAATGCGAGACAGACGTCGGTGGCCACGTTCATCCACCACCTTTGTTCGCCCACATCACTGTCCACGATGAGATGTCATTCCGGAAATGGCGTATTCCCGTACACTCTTGATACTGTCGAATGGGGGATCGTGCAATTCCTGTACCGAATCCGCGATAGAGTGACCCATGCATCGGGGACCCACTACCATCTCTCTCTCAAAGTCGATTAACTCAGGACTTTTATGCATACTGACATCGAATTACCTTCTCACTTTCGTGTCACCACAAGAACAAAACAGATGAACATCTTCCCTTTTATTATATCCTGAACATGTTTATTCCAGAATGATTTTCCTTTATCGGTCTATAAATAGTGGGGCGAAGAACCAGCACGAAACACCTTTGATAAAGCCTGCGCAACCTCTAATCCGTGGTTAGCTTTTAGTCGAATTATCCAGACAAAACGACTTAAGCAATCGATCACAGATAACAGATATTTGAATTCATCATTGAACTTTGCTATTGAAGTCAGATCGACTACATAACATTGTTACTGGTGTCCAATACCGCTCATAATCGTTTCAAAAGTTGTTTCACGAGTCTGTGTAGTGTATAAGCAGCTTGTAAGCGAAGCCACGGTTTTATAATACCAGGTTTGATCGTAGTGGAATTCTGGACGGCAGCTCGAAGCGCAAAGCTCTCTGGCTTTGCGAGGAAGTAATAAGCGGTGTCTAGTTGTGCACTGATAACAAACTAATGGTCTCCGTAGCCGAGTGGGCAGGAGCGGGAGTGCAGTAGCACATGCTCTTTGAGTAGACCGGGGTTCAAGCCCCTGACTCTAAATGCGGTCCCTCTGCCAACCCGCACTGGACCAGCGTGGCAGATTATGGTCCATTTCCCTCAGCATGAATTGTTGAGGAGGCTTCCATCCTGCAGTGGGTTGATAATGGCTGCACTTTATTTTTTTTTAACAAACTGATGCTGAAAGAGTTTAAAACACAGTATATATAAATAATTCATTCAGTAGAAATCATACAAAAATTGTTGAGTGTGAGCAATTGCATCCTGAAATGTCGCACTCACCGCAGAGCGAACGTGCTTTGCGGGGAAGCGCTATGCAGTTTTTTCATTACAAAAATATAGTTTTTAAATAATTCAGGCAGGAAAAAATCATGCGAAAATTGTTATTAAAAATAATAATTTACATTTGGCTTAATCAGTAAATGGTGACGCATTAACATTAATAATTACATTTGACTTATCTTTGCCTTAACAATGAACGCTGTATCCCTGCAACTGGTTTGACGTCTCTTGGATCGTAAGTTACAGTTCCTCGATCAATCAAAAAGGGCTGTATTTTTTCATAAAATCACTGAAAATGAAAAGGAAATTCGTCTCGCTTAAGTTACGCCAATCGTACCCATTTTAACAGCTTCAGAGATTATGCTAAAATCTCTGCCATAATTCGAAAAACACATCTGTGGCCACCCAAAACTTTGGTTGTTAATACTGCTAGCGTGAGAAATTAGCGTACAAATACCGTCGACGTCAACTTCATCTTGAAACAAACAACATCGTTTGTTGCTACCACCTGGCAAGATCCACCAAGGATGAAGTCTGATTTTCGACCATCATGTGAGCATCTTCTCAGGGCACGCAGATGCGACTTCATAAAATCCCACACATCCTCAGGTAAAGAAATAACAGTATTGCCTGATTCGATGGAGATTTCAGGATGGAATTCACTAAGAAAAACGTGGGATTGAACTCCTCTTGACAACACAAATTGCAAACTTACACTAGACATAGCCAAAAACAAACTGAAGTCAGTATATAAAAAACCACTCACAATGCGATATGCATTGTGAGTGCTTTATATATCGAGTAATATCGATCAGAAAAATTACATATACCCCCTTCCCGGAAAACCACCAATCAAACACACTTTAATATCCCTCCAATGAAGTGGGAAAAATGTAGTTGGATACGCACAGCTAATTAAAAAACCAGTGCGGAGTCTACGTAATAGATGAGAAGTTTATTCATAGCTTTATCATAAACACTCACCAAACTAACTTTTTTTTTTACATTGGATATTGGGTGCTGAAACGTTACTTTATCCCATCACTTCACTTAATTGACATATTTGACTGATAAAAAACCACTTTGCACCATTAAGGTAACAACATTCTTTAATTTACCAAGCCTTCCTGCAAGGTCATAACCACATCCTTCGCTTTTGATTGGATGATATTTTGAGATACTGGTAACACGGGGTATCACCTGTCGAACACGTGACAGGGGTGAGACAGGGAAGGAGAGTCTGTGCTTGTCGCTGGTCGTATAATTTATCGACTCTTAAGCCTTTTTTGGTAACAGCAACCCATTTTTCCACTCACTAATCTGGCCCTTCTCTGTACTCTGTCCAGCAGCTCTACATCTTTCCTAAAATGAGGCCTCCAGAGAAATATGCAGTAGTCAAGATGTAACTTAACTATCGCTTATCATAAAGGGATAATCACTTAGTTATCACAGCTAGCAATATTCCTATATATATATATCATTCACAAGAGCCCATGAGCTACTCTTGCAGCATGTATACACTGCTCAGAAAACTTCATATCTGACTGCGCAATTACTCCCATTCCTTTTTCATTCTCCACTATTCTGAATGTAGTACCGCACAGGTTCGTATATCACTCTGGAGTTACTGCTACCCATACGCAGCACTTTGCATTCCTCAATGTTAAACTTCAGTTTCTACCTCTCAGTCCATCTGCTCAATTTTTCCAGATCCTGTTGCAGTAGCATACCGTCCTTACTGTCATTAACAACCCTACCAACGTTCGTATCATCTGCAAACTTCGACATTAAACCTGATATACTTTAATCAATATCATTGATAAATTCTGAAAACAACAATGGACTCAACGCATGGAGGACACCACTAATAACATTAGACCATGAAGAGCAGTGTCCACTGATTAACACTCTGTCTTCTCCCACTCAATCGTCCCTTTATCCATGGCAGAAACTTGCCCTTAAGGCTATACTGCTCCAACGTGTACAGTAGTCTTCCATGCGCATCAGTATCTGTAAATCTGTCTGTAAATCTAGTTAGCATCAGCAATTATCCGTGCACCCTTTCTATTTAAGTGTATCCCATCCCTGTAGAAACAATCTCCCTTGTTAACAAGCACAAACCACTCTGAGAAAAATTCTACCCCACGAGCCTTGCACAAATTCTTCCGAGCCGAATGGATTTTTTTTCATAAAGGCTCTTTTCATATAGTCCCTCCTATAGTGTCAGGATATCTGCTCTACAACATCAAACTTTTGCCCCTGGAAGACATACCCTGGTCCTGTTCCATCTATCTTTTTGCATACTATATTCCCCGTCTCCCTAACAATAACTAGTTCCTGTGGGACCAGCACATTCTGCCCTAAAGATTGCCGCTGTGTTGCCTGATGCAGAAGAGTGAGCTCTGGCATTGAGTTCGGCAGCTGCAATCTTGATGTGCTCCCCATTTTAATTCCTTCGAGGGCACCTACCCTACTCTACAAACTCTCATAGCTACCCACCAGAATGCCGAGTTGCGCCTAATTTCTTCACACTCTCTGCACCTAGCACACACACAAAAGACATCCTCCTTGGCTCGATCATATCCTGTCCTCTAAACTCCGCAAACATTTCACAAGTTGCACATTTTTTTAAGCTGTGATGCATTGGAGAATCGCATCTTCAGTTCTCCCCCAAGCCCTCAGAACTCCCACTATTTTATGTACATTGCTTTGCTGCTCTAGTCTGGGGCATGATTTCCATTTAAATATGATTTAATTAATTAACAATGAAAATTAAAGTTTATACATTTAATTGATTGATTGATTATACAATACTATACTAATGCGGTGATATGTTTTACGTTATCTAGTTTTATTTAATTTTTATTTAAATTTAAGTAGAAATGAAAAACAGCTTCAAAACAAGACATATTTATGAAAAGTGAACATACTTTTTTATATGGGCAGCTCCCGGGGAGCCAAATGGAGAATATGCGGTAAAAGTTATCCCAAGTTTCTTGCAAAATTCGAACAGCTTGTCTTGTTGAAAATACATGTGGCACTCCACCTAAGAAAGAAAACGCAAATGAATACATTTCAAGTATACACTGAACGGCCACTTTATTAAGCATCTAACAAAAGCGAGCACCTAACGATAATAGCTAGCAGACCCTCCCCATTAGTCATTGGAACAGTCTATTCTTCGTGGAATGGATTCAACGAGGTGCTGAAAGCGTGCCACAGGATGCTAGTCCATGTTTACTCAATTGCTCACGGTTGTTGCAAATCATGTGGTCAAACTGCACTCCAAAGAGCTCATACATTTCGTCCCAAAGCTATATCTCACCACAGATGCTTAATCAGTTATTTATCCCCAGGTACAGTTTGTTATTATAACAGCAATAAAATTTATAGTAAATATTACTCTTGGTAAATATACGTGACATTTTTATATTTTCGCTTTTTTTTTCTTATAATTAGAAGTTAATTTATGCTTCCTACCTGTATATTGGCTGGTTTAATTCTAGCATTGTCATAAACTCTCTGAATCTGTTCGTGGTTAAAGTTGGAGATACCAATGGCTTTCGTCAGTCCTGCATCAACGGCATCTTCCATGCCCTGTGTAAAATGAAAAGTATGGTGATTTAGAGAATGTGATGTGTAAGAAATCAACGAGATGGTGATCTGTTCTTATGCAGAGTAAGAGAACCCCAATATTAATGAGCTATTTAACGTGTATAGTACAGAATCATAGAAATAAAAATTAAACTGTTCAAAACTGAAATAAATTAAAATATCAATTTAAGATTTCATGACTATTAAAGTTTTAATTTCGGTAATGGAATACTACTCCTTTTCCACCCCCTGCGGCAACATTCCCTATCTCTTGAGACTACTCGCTGTTCATATGAGACAGCTAACTTCTCTGACCCCATCTGACCTATCAGCGGAGATCACTACATCTTTGCTAAAAGTAGGCTCCTAGTAACAAGCTTATTTAGAATTTTCTGCTTAGTTACGAGTGTAGTTTTTCATACTTTCAAATAACTTAAAATATCTGGGTTTACTTTTAACTGTAGGAATATTAGTTAATATATAGATTATTAATAAGTGATGCGGGTATTAAAAGAAAAACAAAAAAGGAGAATAATTAAGCAAATAAGAATAGAAAATTAAATGGGGGGACAAAAACTCCACTGCAACAGTTAATGTAATGTATATAATGCATAGCATAATATGATGTCGAGGTTATCTCACTAAACTGACTAAATATTGAAATAAAGAATAACTAAGGGGAAAAAATACTGCATAACAAAGCTTTTAGAGTGCCATTCTAGTTACACCTATCAGGCTAATGACTATGCCACTCTTTTTCTTAATATTTGTAACATGCCTAATAAAAATATAATTTAAGTAATATATTACAGAATCTTTATCACCATTAAAAGCAAAATAATACATTTTTCATAATATAAAATGCGTAGTAAGTTAACTCACCTTCCACACGTCCAAGAGGTCAGATTCCAAATCGCACATAACTTTACCATTCTCATACTTGGGTACGAATTCTTTATCGCTCTTATACTAATCAGAGGTGAAAAATATATTAGAATAAATATTCTCTCTTATAAACACAGGGTAAAAATAACGATTAAAAATTGCATACATACAACTTAAATATATATTTCGCTCAAAATAAGTGCTTGTGATGTGATATCTAATTTTTATAATTTAATTATAGTCATTAACTCCGATTCCCTTTACTGCTGCTGGTCATTCCATTTTTGTTTAATTAATACTTATCTAAAATAGAATAACCAATAGCAGCAAGGAAAATTCAAAATTATTTATTGGCAGACGAATTTATAGAACGAAATCCGCGTTTATACTAAACGCATCTAACAACAGGAAACGGAAATATACGCATTTCTATGACGTACTACTTATATTATGTTAGCAAAAGGCTGAATTATTTTAGTTGATTGCTGGAACAAACTTCCATCTGTCGTAGTGGAAGTTGATAGCTTAAATAAATTCAAGGAGGAACTGGACAAACGTAGAGAGGAAATGGATGTGTTAAATGTTTTTTTTTGTTTGTTTGGACTGATGCTACATAAGCTTGCATCGTATGCCTCGAATACTACTAATACTACCGTATCTTACTTTTTATTTAAATGATACTTAACAGATAACCTTGTTCTCTAGTTTATTGGGATATTTATAATAGTTAATTGTCAGCTTTATTTTCTTTATATGATAGTGAAGCGCGCAGAACATCATAACTGTCATTTTGTAAAATTCCTTGCTGTACAGCTGTGATGGGATATTGTATAGTATGGTAACTGTATAATAAAGATTCCTTACCTGAAGTGAAAAGGGAGTGTGAACCAGATAAAGGTCAAGATAGTCCAACTGTAAGTTCTCCAGAGATTTCTGTATGAAATGTTTAACCAAATGACGACGATGTCCATTAACTGGAAGCTGTTGCATAGAAAAAAGTTGTTTCATATCAATAATTTCCATTTCAGCGCTCAAAATTATTAATTCTTGTTCACAAAAAAAGCAACTGAAAAGTGCGGTGAAGGTTAGTAGCTAGTGAAGTTAGTCAATGACTAAACAAATTATAAATGAGAAAATACTGCACTTAAAAACTGCAAATCGTTCCAATCCTCTTTTGCAAACACCAATTTATGCAAATTACACTTAGCGTCAGAAATATTGTCCCATCCTAGTAGGGATTTATCCGAGTCTCAGTATTTGGTAAAGGATATAAATGATGAAAATATCAGAAGAGAACTTTTCGCTGCAAAGCTCTGTTGGAATATTCCTCCATTCTGGTGTATGAAGGGACATTCCAACCCCACCATTGTTCTGGCTGAGAAGTGGCTTAGCCAGGGCAATCGTTGCTATTCCATCATGTGCCAGACATAGCCAAAAAAAATCGAATCAGGTTAGTGGAAAGGTCGACTGTCTGATATTAGCCATATGGAATCGAGCACGCTTCTTTTGAAACAAAGAGCTGTGCCCATAATGGAGAAATGGCAAAAGGTCAGGCTTAAGTACAGTTGCTGTGAATACAGTGAACAGAAACCAGTGATGTACAGCAAGCTTAAGAGATGGCGTCCGATATCATAATTCTTACATTTTTGATTTATATGCCTTTCTTAAATACAGGCATAAACAGTTTTTTCACCCGAGGGGTCGACAAACATCCCTCTCCAGAAAGAACTACCACTAAAGCCAATCCGTCAGCATTCCTCGTTCCAGCTTATTCTGTCTTTGCACTACAAAAGTACATATATATGATGAAATGCAATGAGGGAGAGTCGACGGAATGCAAAAAGTAAAAGTAATCCTACAATTGACAGTTACTATTAATAGTATTTCTTGATATTGGATGTCCTAAAGATGAGTTCTGATCCTTCCTCGTAGCAGCCTGCAACAAATTATCTCCATACTCTGGTGCTTCAGAACCCGGATAGTGGCTGTGGGTATGTTCCCTACTATCCACTGATTCAAATATCGACCAGCTGCCTAGGATCTTGGCTAACAGGAACAGCAATTTGCCAGGAGGTCCAGCCAGCCTCAAGAAGCTCGACTATGCAATGAACCCATTTAAACGTACTCAATTGTTTAAAATTCAAATTTAGGTAGACTCAAGCGGGCATATTTTTAGAAGTCCTGGGTCACTGCTCGTCGGCAAATCTGCCCTGGCTGGATGTTTACTTTCTATAAATATGGTCTGGGCATCTTTGAGCCTTTCTGAAAACTGGCTCACCAACGTTCTGTCTTTCTTCTTCTTTTGGAGCTAGTCTTACTGACCGCTACAATGACTTTCTGTAGTGCTTATTTTTACTTCCAACATATAGCTTGTTTGATAATTTGCATATGTTATCACGACATGCAGATATTTTAGAAAGTTCCATTAACTCCTTCAGGGTGGCGAAATTTTTCTGACACTTAGCCTATTTAAAAACAATGTGTTAAGAGAATTCTACAGAACGACAAAATTATGTAAAGTAGCACATTATAAAGAAAGTAGAGGCAAGTAATTTCGATATAAAAACAATTAAAGTCATTATGTTTTAATCTTTTTATTTATATTAAAATTAAATATATTTTTTTAAAAAATGCATATTAAAATAAACTCATAATTTGAATTAAACGTGCAGGAATTTTCGATCGTTTATTTATTTTTATACCTTGAAAACGATTTTCTTAATGTGAAAATCTGACCAATTATTATATTATATGAATGAAATTCACAAAAAAATATACTTAGTCATAATTCATATTAAAAACTAATTATTAAAATATGAAACATATAATTTAAAATTATAAGAGAAACATAAAAATTTAATTAAAAAGCGTGAACAAACTGTAATCTCAAAAACAAAAAGAAAAACCAGACACAGAAATGAGAAGAGTACGTCATATACCATATTGCATTTAAAATATAACAATGGTTGGATCCCTTATAATAAACTATGATAAACGTGAACAATTTACCTTGGTCACGATGAAAAGATCTTCACGTTTCACTTTACCCTGGTCGAAAGCTTTCTTCAGAGCTTTACCAATATCGACTTCATTCAGATACATACAGGCCGTATCGATGTGCTTGTAACCTGCGTCCAAAGCTGCCTCAATAGTTTTGTCTATTTCTTCAGGTGAGGACTAAAAAAGAAAAATGAAGTTAGGACTATCACAAAATGGACAACATAATGTATAACCAACAAATAACTGTTTTTCCCTTTGATTTAATAAGTATGTGCACACGATATATATTGAGACACAAACGAATAAATATTTTCTGCAAATAATTGAAAATACAATTATTGCTGTTGGATGAGGAATCGTCTACAATTACACATTTCATGTGGAAAAGAGTTTTGCGAATTCGAACGAGGACGGTGGTAGGAGATCATCAACAGATCGTAGTAAAAGGCAAATTTCGGAACTGATCTTCGACATTTCAAAAACTTCCATCTCGAAAGTTCACATTTCGTTTCTATTTTAATATTTAGTATTAGTGGTCGGTTCAACTTTAGTCATATCAATTGAACATCGAAAGGAGGAAATAGTATGTTTTAATATAAGAGATTTAAGTACGCGACAGTTAAGATATATTAAAGATTTTCAAAAAAAGTCAGAGAAATAACATACCACGACATCATACAACAGAACAATACCCTCTACACTTTTGTAAAATCTGTGGTCTTCACAGAGTTCTGTGTTACTGAAACACAACGCGGAGATGGGGGAAACCCCTGGTGCCGTTAGACCCCAAAAACGTTTTTTTCCAAACCTTTTAGCCGCGTTCTCAAAATACGTAAAGTTCCCATCGTCTTCACCATTTCCGTTCGTCTGCACATAACAAATGGAGTCCCTGTGGGCACATTTTCATGAAATATTGGATTTGAGTCTTTTAGAAAGACCTGGGCAAACATTCAATGAGTATATACACATTTGTTCTGGTGATCCGCCTAAATCAGAGAATACCCTGTGGTGCTCAGAGATCTTCTAAAGCAAGGTTGGCAAACTTTTTAAATGGAGGGCCAAATAAAATGTTTGTGAGGTACACGAGAGCCAAATATTTTTTTTTAGCTTTCTACGATTTTTAGGATTATTAAAATGTTGTTTAATGAAAAAATTGTCATAAACGGTTTTATATTATGAAGCCAAATATGAAGTTCGGTGAGCAGTGCAGACGGGCTGCCAGGGCAGGTCATGGAGTCTTGTCAGTGCTATATAGGAATTTTGATAGCAGGGACAGGGAGGTGATTATCCCGTTATACAAGATAATGGTTAGGCCACACCTAGAGTACTGTGTACAGGTCTGGAGGCCTCATTTTAGGAAGCATGTAGAGTTGCTAAAACGAGTACAAAGAAGGGCAACAAGATTGGTGAGGGGAACAAAGGGGTGCTCTTACCAAGAAAGGCTTAAGTTCTGCAAATTGCAGCGCCTGGAGAGTAGGCACCTGCGAGGTGATCTGATTGAGGCGTATAAGGTCTTGAATGGGTTGAGCAAACTGAATGCTGATGGGATTCTTCCTCTTGCTCAGACTAAGAACCTGAGTGGGCACAGTTTCAAATTGAGGAAAGACAGTTGTAGAATAGATGTGTGGAAATTTGCCTTTAGCCAGCGGGTGGTTAATTGGTGGAACAAGCTTCCATCTTTTGTTGTGGAAGCTAATAGCCTAAATAAATTTAAGGCTGAGCTGGACAGGCATTTGGAACGAATGGAGGGATGAAATGGGAGGGAGTTTTTTTTGGCTGATGCTGAATAAGCTTGCTTTCTTGCATCGTATGCCTCTACTTAATGCTAACTATATTATTTATTGTAATATTTAATACATACTCGTACATATAATTAAATTATTAATAAGAAAAACGAAATACAAATTCTACATAAAATTACAGAAATATAATATAGTATACAATAATTAAAAAAAAATTAAATCGAAAATTATAATTTCAAAGGTTTATAAAACCTTAATAACACTAGCGAACACGATTTTTACCTCCAAGAACTTAAATGATATTTTCAACCAATTTTTATGCGTAGATTTCGAAAATCACCATGATAGTTTCACACCACGTCACAGTTATTAAATATAGAGGGAGTTACGTTTTATCAAAATATGCCAGTAATGTATGACATACTGATTTATTTTAACAGATATAAGTTAATTCTCTTAATTTTAGCAATCGATTCTAGCCTCGATGTTCTTATGATAAACATAATTAGACTTCTACCTATGGTTCTCAGGTTTAAGAACCATAGGTAGAAGTCTAATTCTACCTATGGTTCTAATTCTACCTAAATGCAACAATTTACAAATTGAAGAGTAGCACACAGCGTTTTTGGTGAGGATTTCTGTAAGCTGTGCCAAGGTTTTCCAAGTATTAACTGATCGTGACATGTTCTCAGGGTTGTACATCTATCCTCCAAACAGTAGTAGGAAAGATAATCTTGATTACGTTCAGGATTCTGCAGAAGCCTCCACTCCACGCAAGGATTTCTTTACTTATATAAACTCTAAAAGGAAGGGGATGAATCTGATTGGTCCACTTGACATCGATGTTTCGACTGTTGATGATCCTGCTCAGATAGCAAACAAACTGAATGAGTATTTTGCATCTACATTCACACGTGAGGAATTATTACAGTTTGAAAATGGAAGGAGGTTATCAAATTGTAGCAGTGTGCTTAATGATTTTGTAATAACTGAGAGCAAAGTGGAGGAGAAATTGTTGAAGTTAAACATAAGAAAGGCACCTGGGATGGATGGGATCTATCCAGTTATATTAAAGGAGGCGGCAAAGCAACTAAGCAAACCCTTAGCCATAATTATGAGAGCATCCTTGGACTCAGGGGAGGTCCCCACGGACTGGAGATGTGCAAATGTGTCCCCAATTCACAAAGGTGGATCGAAGAGTGACACAAGTAATTACAGACCAGTTAGTTTAACTTCTGTTCCGGGTAAAATAATGGAGTCACTGGTTAAAGATGCATTGCAGGATCATCTAGACAAGACTGCAGCAATAATTCAAACACAGCATGGGTTTGTTAAGGGAAAGTCTTGTCTGACAAATTTAATTGGTTATTATGATGTGGTCACAAAGGAACTGGATGCAAAAAATTATTTTGATATCATATACTTGGATTTCAGGAAAGCTTTTGACACTGTTGCGCATGGAAGACTACTGTACAAATTGGAGCAGAATGGTATTAAGGGTAAGTTGCTACAATGGATAAAAGGATGGTTAAGTGGGAGAAGACAGAGGGTGGTAATCAATGGGTGCTGCTCTTCGTGGACTAATGTTATTAGTGGAGTCCCACAGGGTTCGGTGTTGGGTCCACTGTTGTTTTGTGTATTTATCAATGATATTGATGAAGGTATATCAGGCTTAATGTCGAAGTTTGCAGATGACACAAAAGTTGGCAGGGTTGTTAATGACAGTCATGGCAGTGTGCTACTGCAACAGGATCTAGATAATTTGGGCAGATGGGCTAAGAAGTGGCAACTGAAGTTTAACCTTGACAAATGCAAAGTACTGCATATGGGTAGAAGTAACCCCAGAGAAACGTACCAACTGTGTGGTACTACACTTAAGGTGGTGGAAAATGAAAAAGACCTGGGAGTAATTGTGCAGTCAGATATGAAGTTTTCTGAGCAATGCAGATAGGCTGCTAGGGCAGGTCATGGGATTTTGTCAATGATATATAGGAATTTTGCTAGCAGGGAAAAGGAGGTGATTGTCCCTCTGTATAAGGCAATGGTCAGGCCACGCCTTGAGTACTGCGTACAGGTCTGGAGGCCTCATTTTAGGAAGGATGTAGATTTGCTTCAGCGTGTACAGAGAAGAGCAACACGATTGGTGAGGGGAATGAAGGGATCCTCATACCAAGAGAGGCTTAAGTTCTGCAAATTGCAGTGGCTGGAGACTAGGCACCTGCGCGGTGATCTGATTGAGGTCTATAAGGCCTTGAATGGGTTGAGCACGCTGAATTCTGATGGGATCCTTCCACTTGTTCAGATTACGAACCTACGGGGACATAAGCTCAAATTAAGAAAGGATAGATGTAGAATAGATGTGCGGAAATTTGCCTTTAGCCAGCGGGTGGTTAATTGCTGGAACAAACTTCCATCTGTCGTTGTGGAAGTTGATAGGTTAAATAAATTTAAGGAGGAAATATTTTGAAATATTTTGCTACGGAGGACAGTATGCATTTTTGCAAACTCCTTATTGGACTCCCGAAAGAACTGGGTGTCGTGTATAAGTCAGATGAATGGCGTTTATTCATAGATGCCCCAAAATTAAGTTTAAAAGCAGTTTGCTTCATGATAGCAACGAATTTCCATCAGTTCCTGCGTTTCATTCAGTTGGACGTAAAGTCATGAAAGCATGCCGAAGGTTCTACATTCTACAAAATACCAGGACTGTGTTGGAACATATGCAGTGATCTTAAGGTTATTGGTTTCCTTGTTGGTTTGCAAGAGGGTTTTATAAAATATTGTTGTTTTTTGTTTTTGTGGGATAGCCGTGCGATAGAATAACATTAGGTTGTGCAACACTGGGACGAATTTATAACATGACAATATAATGTAAAATATATTACTTTCGTGCAATCAAACAAGGTTCTTCTTCCACCCCTGCAGATCAAGCTTGGATCCATGAAAATTTTCATGAAGGGACTATATAAAGAAGGTAACGGATTTGCATACTTGAGAGGTGTATTTCCTAATTTAACATATGCCCAATTTAAGAAAGGAATTTTTGTAGGACCCCAAAATTAGGAAACCAGTTAAAGGAGGTTGAATTGGCCGCTTTTCGATCATTTAAAGCAGCAGTGCACGGGTTTTTTTGGGTATTAAGAGAGAAGAAAACTATGAATATTGCAGTCTAATTTACTCGAGTGATACAAAAACATGGGCTATCGAATGTCGTTGAAAATTCATTTTCTTCATTCCCACCTCGAATTTTCTCCCGACATTTTGGGAGATGTGAGTGATGAACAAGAGGAGCGGTTTCATCAAGATGTTTCCACGATGGTAAAGCTGTACTAAGGTTGCTGGGATCCTATAATGATGGGGGATCACTGCTCGTTCCCTGTGAGGGAGGGTGAGCATGAATACAAGAGAAAATCCCTTAGCAGCAAACATTTTTAAAGACAATTACAGATATGCTGATTATATATTACTGAAATATAACTATTTCGCTATGATTTATGATATTTTTTCCGAAGTTAAATGAGTTATAGAGAACGTATAATTTTTTTTTACACTTGTATTACAAACTTGAATTATACGTATATATCCCTTTATTTTAACATTAAACGTTGGTATATATTTTGATGTAGACGTGATAAAGACTTTTTATGGTAATTTTCGGAATCATCGCGTTTATTTCCTCCTGAATCACATATTTCCGAACCCGAAATCTTCCGGATCTGTTTCTTGCTGGATCTTGGAATTTTAACTAAAAAATTAGTTCGAAATTTGACCACACTGGTATCAAATCCATTGTGAAATCATTCCATGATTTCATAATGGAATGACTCATCACAAGTGCTTTCGCCTTGTCTAAGTATACTTGACCTTCATTCTTTTATCACCCAATAACTCTTTCTTTCTCTTCGTAAATTTATAAAGCGGTCTCTATAGTTGATTTTTAGCAAATTCAAATTTTTTTTTGACTTCATCGTAATCAGTAAATGAAGTAAACGCAAACATCCTTGTCTTCATCTCGAGAGCATTTTGTTCGTATGATTTCAAGGTGTCACACATTCTTAGTATGAGGATAAGATAATAAGAAAGGCCGGTAAGACATTTTAGTATTTATGATAATAAAAGTGAATATGCGACATGAAAACAAAGTTGTTTTCAACTTACCCACTTACTGCCTAACAGCACGAATTTTTCAGAACATTATTGTTGTTTCTAGCTTTATTCTCATTTTCCAAGTAAATGAATATTCATTTACTTTAGTCGTGAGGCTAGTCTGAGTAGTTCAAGGATACTTCTGCCATTTACTCGAAACATTCATTCACACAATAAAAGCCATGAAATTTTGCATTTTTTTCAGAGTTCCACGCACACCCTACGAAGGAACAATCTCTAGATTGCATGAAACAGTTCACTAATTACAGGAAGGGTTCCGGATTTTTTAAAACATTGCAATTTCTCTGCTCCCTCGAATGGGGGCCCTCTAGATCGAGGAGCCGTGGTGTGGCGCATCCAGTGCATCCCCCATTTACACGGCCCTCGTTAATTTTAGTATTTAAGACACGTCTTCCCCACGAATGCATCACGCCTTCTCCATGGACATATGATTAATAGTAATTGTAGTGTTCAACACGCATTACTGGGATGTCAGTTCCCTTTGAAAGAAACTGCCTCTGTAAAACCTAAGAATAACAACATACGTCACTCTTAAGTGGTGAACGGTTTCACTCTGCGGTATACACCCCACGACCAATTACAGATTAGAAGGAAGAGGACACAACTTCCGCTCTCCCATTATAATGAGGCTTCTGCTTCCGGGTTTTAACCTTCCAGTTCTTCGCCCCATATTCTTTGCATATTTCCATAATGTAAAGTTAGTAAAGTTAACAAAAAGAAGTATAGTCAATTATATTTAGGTTTATATTTCGTATTTAAAGTAAACATTTTACTTACTTGCCACGTTCCTATCCCAATAACCGGCATTTGAGCACCAGTGTTAAGTTTAATAGACGCAGCCATGGTGTTGGGAAACCGTTGGTAGCCGTTGTCTGTTGTACAAAGAAGATGCTTTAGTAGGCAGCGCAAAATGAACAGTTAGCTTCATGTGATGGCCTTGAGAAACGAGCTGATAGTTGTATTATCTAAAATACCGCCCTTCTGTCCAGATAGTGCTACTTACCTATCATTATGATATTGTATTTTTTAAACATTTTCTCGTACCGAGAAGATAATTATAAACGGTTACCGCAAATCAAAGATAGCAGGAAGTATAATAACATACACGTAAGTTATAAATCCAGTTTAATTTAAGAATACATCAACTGACATTTAAATACAAAAATACAACGGATAAGTGCAATGAGCTGAGTGAGGCGCGTTAATCATGCGTCATTGTTGTTGCGCGGACGTGCTCTGTTTTCTACTCCACTGATCATCTAGCACTAAAACGGCTGTCTCTAGGATGGGGTGCAGACGTATGCCTTTTTTGGCGATTTAATGCCTTTGGATTGTTTACTATGTTGAGTGACTCTAGCCATAGGCGGTGGCTAAAGTGTCGTGAGTGGTCTACTATTTCAAAGTCGCGTTTGGGGTCAAGATTGTGGGTGGTGGCCCAAAAATGTTCCGCGACCGCGGACTGGTCAGTTTCGGCAAGCCGGATTGCTCTGTCGTGTTCCGCAAGGCGATCTTGGAGACGCCTTGATGTTTCTCCTATGTAGCAACTGTTACAGTCTCTACAGGTGATGCGATATACTACATTGCTGCGCAAGACAGGTGTGACAGGGGTCTTCACGTTGGAGACAAGCGAACGTAGGTTCCTGCAGGGTAATTGCACACATTTGATGATGTAATTTCTAAGGACCTTCGAGATCCGTCCTGACACGCCTGGATAATAGGGAATGTAGGCGGACGATATACCGACTTGGTTCGGTGGTCTTGGGTTGGATGTGAGTTCTTCTGCCTGTAATAGGCATCTGCTTAGCACATGGGATGGATAACCACATTTGGTTAGGTCCGCCTTCACACGGGAGATCTCGTTACGCCTAATTGTATCAGAGCTGGAATGGCTCCAAGCCCTGGAGAATAGGGTGCGGGCAGTGCTATTGAGATGGCTTGGTGCGTGGCCGGATCTGTAGTTAGTGAATTGACCGCACCACATAGGTTTGCGGTATACTGAAGTCTCTAGATGTGGGCCTACGCGATGCACTAGGACGTCCAGGAACGGGAGCGTACCGTTCACCTCTGACTCTATGGTAAACGTGATGAAATTAGATAGAGAGTGAGGTATTCCAGCAGTGCAGTTTCAGAGCCACGTGGTATTACGGTAAAAATATCGTCAATGTATCTACACCACGTTGTAATAGGTGTTGGTGGGTTCCGGTGTATCTGCTCCTCCAGATCTTCCATGGCGATGTTGGCTACTACGGAACTGACAGGGGCACCCATAGCAGTGCCATGTACCTGCTGGTAGACTGAATCCTCAAAAGTGAAGATGCTGCTTGATAAGCATAGGTTGAGGGCGGTACAGATGTCATCAGTGGATAGTGATGTCCTGGATTGGAGGCTTAAGTCGTTCTCGAGGAGCCTTCTGGCGCAGTGCACGGCCTGTTGGACGGGAATTGAAGTGAATAAAGAAATCACATCAAACGATGCCATGACAGTGTTGTCAGGGATTGAAAGGCCTTAATGAGGTGGATGAAATCAAGTGCGCTGACTACAACAAGTCCAGACTGTTACAACATCTACAAGGTAAGGTCTCGCCTATCGTATTTACGAACCTTATACATACCATCTGTCATCGGGCTAATCAGATCTCTGATACCTACCGTTTACGCTAACAGCGCAAATTCATAAACTTAAGCATAGAAGCTAACTCCTTAAAGGCAAGCACATGTTCAAGTGATACAACTTCCTTCGTCTTGAACCTAAGCAGCAAACAACTATCCATCGAACAGCTGAATGTCTTATCCAACGGCATGAAATTCGCCGTCATACCATCCAAACTTCCATTCACACAGCTCGCTATGGGTATAGAAGCCAGTATTACCAACCTTCCCGAAGAAACTGCCAACGAGATCCGTTTCAGGACTGCCGCAATCCTCCGCAGCACTCGAAAAACTTACTCAAACCTTAACCATCGTCAACATGCCGCCCTATCATCTATAAGAAAAGACAACTCCATCGTCGTACTTCCTGCGGAAAAAGGGCGCCGGACCGTTGTGTTAGACCGATCAACCTACCGAGAGAAAGCCCTGACCCTACTACTAGACCCAAACGTATATGAACCTCTATCTGATCCACCCATTAAGATCTTGAAACGTCTAGAGACACATGTCAATAAACTCGTCCACACATGGTTTAAAGATAAGATCTCGACTACAACTCAGCGTCTTCTACGTGCTACTGGCTGCCAACTACCGCAATTCTATGGATTACTAAAGATCCACAAACCGGGTATTCCCCTCAGACCAATAGTGTCGTGCTGCAGTACCCCAACGTATGAACTGCCCAAGCATATCGCGCGCCTCCTCTCACCTCTTATAGGTAATACCTCGCACAACGTTAAAAATAGCAGTGAATTCATCCACCTCATTAAGGACCTTTCAATCCCTGACAACACTGTCATGGCATCGTTTGACGTGATTTCTTTATTCACTTCAATTCCCGTCCAACAGGCCGTGCACTGCGCCAGAAGGCTCCTCGAGAACGACTTAAGCCTCCAATCCAGGACATCACTATCCACTGATGACATCTGTACCGCCCTCAACCTATGCTTATCAAGCAGCATCTTCACTTTTGAGGATTCAGTCTACCAGCAGGTACATGGCACTGCTATGGGTGCCCCTGTCAGTTCCGTAGTAGCCAACATCGCCATGGAAGATCTGGAGGAGCAGATACACCGGAACCCACCTACACCTATTACAACATGGTGTAGATACGTTGACGATATTTTTACCGTAATACCACGTGGCTCTGAAACTGCACTGCTGGAATACCTCACTCTCTATCTAATTTCATCACGTTTACCATAGAGTCAGAGGTGAACGGTACGCTCCCGTTCCTGGACGTCCTAGTGCATCGCGTAGGCCCACATCTAGAGACTTCAGTATACCGCAAACCTATGTGGTGCGGTCAATTCACTAACTACAGATCCGGCCACGCACCAAGCCATCTCAATAGCACTGCCCGCACCCTATTCTCCAGGGCTTGGAGCCATTCCAGCACCGACACAATTAGGCGTAACGAGATCTCCCGTGTGAAGGCGGACCTAACCAAATGTGGTTATCCATCCCATGTGCTAAGCAGATGCCTATTACAGGCAGAAGAACTCACATCCAACCCAAGACCACCGAACCAAATCGGTATATCGTCCGCCTACATTCCCTATTATGTAGGCCTATGGCTAGAGTCACTCAACATAGTAAACAATCCAAAGGCATTAAATCGCCAAAAAGGCATACGTCTACACCCCATCCTGGAGACGACAGTTTTAATGCTAGATGATCAGTGGAGTAGAAAGCAGCGCACGTCCGTGCAACAACAATGACGCATGATTAACGTGTCTCACTCAGCTCACTGCACGTATCCGTTGTATATTTTGTATTTGAATGTCAGTTGATGAAGAGACACGCGTCTCGAAAGCTACCGTTAGTATATATTTGTATTCTTAAATTAAACTGGATTTATAACTTACGTGTATGTTATTATAAACCATGGACCCCAGTACACCAGGCCCATTCGTTACTATACCAGGAAGTGCTACTCGAACATGCACTGGTGTGCAAAACTTAAGGACCAGTCAGGTTTTCACCTGTAGCTTCTCATAGGAGTGGCCTGGATATGGGAAAAGCATACCAAAGGAACCTCGTGAGGTACAGAAATGATGAACGACACAACAACAGAAACAAAACGGTACAGAGGGACTTTATTCAAAAATGGCAACATAGCACTGGCTGCCATTATACAAATGCGTCACTGTCAAAGATGGAACAAAGGGAACAGTTGGTCCTCAGTTTAGGAGATATGGCCACCCCTGATGTCGATGCAGGCTTTGCACCGCCTGTCCATACTTAGAACAGTGTTATTGATAAGTTCTTGCGGTAACATCGTCCATTTCTCTGTCAGCGCCATCTTCAGCTGGTGAACATTTTCTGGTGGGTGTGAACGTGCCACTAGCGCTCAACAGAGCGTCCCATATGTGTTCGATGGGATTTAGATCGACGGAAACGGGCAGGCCAATCCATACGAACAATGTCCTCACTTTCCAAAAGCATATCAACAGCTGCAGTGCGATGGGGTGTGGCGTTATCATCCATAAACACGAACTCGGGGCCAATGGCACCTCGGAACAGAGGCACATGGGGAGGGATTACCTCAGTACAGTAGCGTGCACCGGTTATAGTACCGCCTTCCAGTATCTGGAGTTGTGGACATCCATTCAAGATGACGCCTCCCCAGAAGAGAACACCTCGACCGGCATATCGATCCTTTTTAATGATGTTTGCGGGGATGATACCGTGTGCCAACCTCTCTCCAGATTAGCTGACGTCCAGAATCTACTCTCATCAGTAAAGAGTACCTTACACCATTGCGCTGCTGTCCAGTCCTTGTGTTTGGTGTAACACTGTAAACGATGTCTTCGATGGGCAGGTGTTAAAGGGACACAGCGTACTGGCCGTCGGGCGAAAGTCCACCTTTGTTGAGTCGCCTGGCCACAGTAAACCGCGATATCCTGCGCCCTGTGCATCTCGGTTGCAATGAATCCCGCTGTCTGGTGTCGGTCCCTCTTGGTCTGTAGGAGTACATGGCGATCATCATTGGGCTTTATTTTTCGTGGACGACCACCACTGGTCCTTCGAACAGCTGCACCTGACGTTCTGAAGGCCGACTATGCACGTGAGACGATGCTATGGGCGAAACCGAACTCTGCAGCGACACTCCTCGCAGCTGGACCTTCCTCGAGCTTACGAATTATTGGACCCCGGGTATTTTTTTATTTTATTTTATTTATTAACACACTTAGAATGTTATATACAATACCTCGGAAAATAATATGTAAATCCAAGGGGATGGTACCTGCAATAACCTGTAAGGCATTTGTCGACCCTGTCCTTGGAGCGCGTATAACTGTAAGCAACATTGTACGTTGCAGGGACAGAAGCTTGGCTTTAGTTATAACCTTGGTAGCAGCCGCAAACCAAATACCAGCACTATAAACTACAATGGGAAGAAATATCGTCTTGTAGTACAATACCAGAGTTTTTTTGGATAAACCCCATTCCTTGCGGGAAATTCTAACAACTGCAGCTACGAACGTTTTGATTTTTTCATTAATTTTAGTGACATGTACATGAAACCTGAGACGATCATCTAAAGTTAAACCCAAATACTTGGTGTTCTGTACATATGGAATTTGAGTACCATACAGGGTTACCTTTGGCGGCCTTCCATAATCGAAGTGGTGTTTAAACACCATGAAATTGGTCTTGGTGACAGAAATCTTTAGTTTATTCAAACCCGCCCATGCCACTAAATTATTCAAAACTGACTGAATTTTTTGTTCGAGAATTTGTCTTGATCCTCCCTGCACTGCCACCACCAAGTCATCTGCATATGCAACTTTGATGAACTCATCGCTATCCTTCGTGAGCCACTGATCTAGCACTGCATTCCAAAAGAGAGGTCCCAAGACTGAAACCTGAGGGCATCCTCTTGAAACGGTAGTCGTGTATGATAAATGCTTTGCACATACTCTAATTTGTCGATCCTTAAAGTAAGATCTGAGGACTTTGAACAGGTAGTCATCACACTTTGCCAGTTGCAGTGACCTGAGAGCACTCTCCCACCAAAGGGAATCGAAAGCGCCCTCAAAGTCGATAAAAACAGCAAGAACATATTTGCTGTTTGCCTCCTGAATGTAAGTCAGCAAGGTTGAGATTGCGTCCTCAGTGGAACGTCCTTTTTTGAATCCAAACTGGCAATCAGAGGAGAGTTTATGTTCTGTAAATAATTTAAAAATCCTTGGGGCAATCATCCTTTCAAATAATTTGCCAAGATTGGCCAATAAAGAGATTGGCCTGTATGCTCTGGGGTTTGTTTTTGGCTTTCCCGGTTTATGCAAGATTTTTAAGATCGCAAGCTCTTAAAAATCTTGCATAAACCGGGAAAGCCAAAAACAAAGGGCTTTTCCCTCTTGAATTCCATTCCATCTTGAAGGGCTTTTCCCTCTTGAATTCCATTCAAGAGGGAAAAGCCCTTCTAGCAAGCATTTATTAAATAAGTTCAATAAAATCTCAGGGAAGAATTCATAAAATTTTTCAATTACTTTCAAATCTTTCAATTGGACCCCGGGTAAAGTCATCCAGATGTTGTCTACTGGCCATTTCGTTGTCTGTAGCACTGTATGAAACCAATCAAACGTCTGCAAGACTCTTGCTCGCCATTCGGTAATTTGCACATAGCTACTGCTTTTATCTGTTTATGTAAGCCTCTCATCACGATTAAAATTTTTGCATGTGCACCAGCTTTCTACTGAACGGCCACAGTTAAGCAAATCGCCACAGGCTGTTTCGTTTTATTTTGTAGTTATAACCTTTAGAAATAGTGTTGGTCTTTTAAGTTTTGCACACCAGTATATATTACCGATATGTAAAATGTAAAAATGCGCATTGATTGTCCATGATCATTCATGATTTAAAAGTTAAGCGAATAAAAGGAAACCGATTTTGCATTACGACTGCATTCGGGAGAATTGTGCCAATCCCATAAAGGGAGTACCGATAAGTCTTATTCTTCTGCTTCTTTCCTACTCCCATACTTCTCCCTCTAAATTCCTTTTCCTTTCCTCCAGTACCTTGGGTCTCCCAGGCTTGCCTGATAGCCCCAGTAAGGGTCTCAGCTAGAAGTGGTCCCTGGCGCACCTCCACATGACCAAGGTTGGGAGTCAAGGGGCAGGGGACCAGGTGTCCTCTTCCCCCTGGCAGCGAAGTCGCCAGGTGCCAGTACCCAGCACTCAACATAACAAAGCATACTTACACACCTACATTCACTTGCTGGCCTTGGCCTTTTGCCTTCTCAGATGCTAGCAGCATATAGGAAAAACCCTGGAGACCGCAATTAAAACAAACACACTTGACCTTCACCAGGCTGGGGCCTACTACCCAGGCCACTGCTATTAAAAGCTTCCTTGACATAGAAGTTCGCATAAAGGTAGATGTTAGAGCCTCAAAACCAAATACCCATCATATTCCTCTTTGTTATGTCTTGTCCTCGGACACATCTTCAAAAGGTTCTTAACCCACAGTCTGGTCGACAGATGCCTTATTTAAGCCAATCATAGAAACAAAAAAAAGATACCAACCACAGGGCCCCTAGTTTACACCAATAGCAATCAATTTAGAAGAGTAAAATGGATGTAATCCAAACGTCAGTAACATTCTTTCTACAAAATGTTGAGCCTTGCTAATAAGTTGCATACCTTGCCCTGCTTCTCCAGGAAGATATTGATTTCATCTGCATCTCGGAAACATGGGTTGATGAGGGGAAACACCTTTGTTTTCTCCTCTCGTTCACTCATTATCACTATATTGTAAACTCCAGAAAGGATAAGAGAGGAAGTGGTGTTGCCATCTTCTACAAGACTGTTTTCAGGCAGTTACATGTCTACAGCAGTAAAACATCAAACTACGAAGCAGACATTGCAATTTTCAGAAAAAATGTAAAAGGATCCAAATCTGCCTCGTGTATCTCCCACTAGGACATACCCTATCAATTAGAGAGGACCTTATTTATTTCATGGATATCTGCTCGTCTTTGCCCCGATATCCAAACAACCATTTTAGAGGATTTCAACCTGCCTATGCCAAGGTACAAGGATGCAAGGCAAGACATGGAAGATGAGATGACATATGGACCTTGGGGCTTACCCCCACTGGATACAAACACCGACTGCAGGAAATAAAGTCCTTTACAGCGTATACCACAATTTTGAAAGAATTCAAACCATTCCGTATAACTCCATAGATGTTAGAAATTGCACAGGCACCTAAAACGTCAGTCACTGTGAGCAAATCCGCGAACCTCGTGCATATAGTAACTATCAAGCCTTGATAAAACCAAATGTTATCCTTACTTAAAGCATTTAATTGGAATAACCTATGTTTCAAACCAGTATAAGAGGCAATTAATGCCATTTCTAATGAATTCGGACACAGTGCTCTCATTGCTGCGTCGAAGACAATTAAAATCTCCTCAAAAACCAAGCTGGGGGTTCAACTCCGAAACGAAACAGGCTTACAACCTAAAAAAAAAGCGTACAGAACCTAAAAAAAAAGTCCTGCTTCCTGCTAGACACATCACTTACAACAAACAACGAGCTAATTTCCTGGGTGTTCGGTTTTGTTTTTTGTTTGTTTGTTATTTGGTTTTTAGGAGCATTAGCAACTAAGGCCATATTGCTCCGGGAAATGCGGTGGTCATTCCCTGACCTTTCCGCATCCTCCGTATTTGGTGGTGACAGGCTCGAACCCCGGTCTAATCAAGAAGCGTGTGCTACGCACTGCTGCTCCTTCCCATCTGGCTACTGAGGCGCTTGGGTGTTCGGAAGAAGGCCCATCGTCAGTACATCCAGAGAAGGCTCAGGCATTTCAAGCGCATCGTTTCCACACGTGCTCGTCAGGTGTAAATGGATGAAGAAACAATAAAACTGTGGGCACGGTCAACCTTCTGCCCTGACCATGAAAAACATCCGCTCCTCCCTGTAGCGGCCATTAGAGACAAGGCAAGGGCGTCGCTTGCGCATGTTTAGATCTCAGGGGACATGATTATGAAAGTAATAAACAGCCTGTCCAATAAACCTACAGTTCGTCCCGATGGATTTCCATTCTTTATTCTGAAAATCTGCGATGTCTGTGATTTACCTGTTGCATTACACCTTCAACCGTATTCTCGAGACTGGTATCACACCGACAATTTGGAATATCTATCATGCATTACCAGTTCCAAAAAATAACAAACCGCAAGATCCCAAAGGCCACAGAGCAATCTCTATTTCCTGTGGGCTGCTAAAAGTATTTGAAAAAACGATACAGCCCATTTTAGTCCATCACTGCTTCAATGGACGACCACAGCATCTCCATACTATTATTCCTGGGACGTCTATGCTGTCTAACCTACTAATAACCAGCTGCTCAATCGAAAAAGCTCTGAACTCTAAGAAACAACTTGAAATCTTATTTCTGGACATACAGCAGCTTTCGACACAACACTCCAGCTGAATCCTTAGAAAGTTAAAATTTTGAAACTATTTCAAAATCGAAGGTAACTTCTTGCTATTCTAAATCAACTTCTCATCAGCAGACAAGTTTTCATTAAATATAACCATAGATTGGAGAACACTGTCACGACCGCTTTTGGCATCCCATAAGGGAGAGTGAGTTCTTTCATCATGGTTCTTTGTCACAGCATTAGAGCCCTTCCTTGCGAAGCACTCAAACTTCATTTCATATGCTGATGATCTTAAGATGCTGGTCACATCCGATGATCCAGCAAAAGTTGAGGCGGTCACCCATGAAAATCAGATAGTATTATTTGAACTCCAGGATTATCTAGGACGTGTGGGGCTCAAGCTGGATCCTTAGAAAGCAGCTCAGATAACCTTCACGAAAAGGACTATGAATGAAATTATGCTCACAATCAACGGGACCGCCATTAAAAAGGTTCAATCCCACACGGATTTGGGATTGAAGAGGGATGACGAGCTTACTTTCAAAGGCCACCTTAGGATGGCCAGGCTAAAAACGCTTATGGCGCTCTGATCAATCCGACAGCAGTTAATCGGGCTTAAGCCCGACAATAAGGAATTTGATACCCATACCGCTCTAAGCATCAGTGCTCTGGTCAAGGACCTCCTGTACTCAACTAAAGAGGTTTTTTCGGGTTGAATATTGGCTCCTGAGATGGCTAAACAGGGAGATGGGCTCTAGGAGCGTGTTTTATGCAAACCTTGCATTAAACCCAGGGAAACCATTATCAAAGAGAGGAATCTGCACACACGGCACAACTTCTTTGCCTCCAAATGGATTCACCAGACATCTGGGAATTTTCTACAAACCTTCGGTCCTCAGAACGAACCCGTGCAGTTCAACACTTTGTCTTCGATCTTCCCGGCAAAACTTTCAATACCTTCACTTTTTCCGTCGAATACGTTTGGAATGTATTAACTCCCTCGGAATTTATGCCTCATCTATATGCAGCGCAAAGCGCTACAGACAGGACATCCTGAAAGAAGTCTATAAACACGAATAACTATTATGTGGAAGGATTTCCCGGCTACGGTTTCCCTGGATTCGCCGTTTTTTTTTTTTTTTTTTTTTTCAACCTATTTTGATTTCTTGTAATTCCAGTCAATGTAATCAATTCAAATTTGCATAATGCATACACTTCTAGCCGAACCAGGCTGTTTCTTACATGTATTTTTGCACAAAACACTTACCATAGTATTCAGTTGTTCTCACTGAAAATCAATTTTGTTTAATTCTAGTCTTTTTTTTTTCTTCTTCCAGAGAAAGTTGATTTTCTTTCAACTTGTGATATTCTAAACTGTCTTGATTAAATTTCATTAACCTTTCTTTTCTTATTTGTATGTTAAACTGTCAGTTTAATTGGTGTGAATTTAAGTATATATCATCTATTGTTAAGGTTAAAAATAAAATTTTCAAAGACGTGTGTTGACTTGTTCGTAATCTTCATTGCAACTGCATTTTTTCTTAGAATATTTAAATTTCTTATTTGCTTAGTGTTATTTTATTACCATTAATTTAAATTTAATCTGAACACGAAACAATTTCAAAACTCTATATGGGGAGTTATGTTGTAGGTCTACCAATACATGAACCATTATCAAGGAATGATCACTGGGTTCCAAGTTGAATAATGGGATGAGGCAAAGGCATTAACAGCTTAAGGCATTACATGGCCATTATCAAATAGGCAGTTAGCACAGGGAGGGTGAATATATTAGAATTATGGAATATCTTTAAAGCTTTGTGGCCAAAGAAGCAACAAATTCATATATATTATTAAGAAAATATGCCTGATGGATGAATGAGAAGCTGGCCAGTTTAATAGATCAGCAAATGATTGCATGGGAAAATTAAAAGTACTGAAGCCTATAACAGCCACAATTTTATCTGTGATAATACCAGAGAAAATGTTAGTGAGTATATAAATTGCTGTTTAAGAGAGAAAAGAAAGGGGTAAAAAGTTTTTCATGCAGCTGTGAATACAACGTAAGGAACGAATCAGATCAGCCCTTTTGTCGATAGGTCTGGAAAAGTCTTGGATAACTCTGCTGATGAATATAAAAAGTATTTCGCATCGAGCTGTCGACGAAAGACCCTTCACAGTGAATAGAGGATGTGAGGGTGAGAATACGATATATGAAGCTGGCGACTTACAAATACTTTCCTTGTCTCAGCCAATAATCTCTTTTCCTGATAAAACCTACACAATCTTTAACTAGGATGGAAGGGAGCATGCGAAGCTGTTACTCCAAACTCATCAAAACTAGGATCGCTAAAACTTAAGATTTATAAATAATATTATATACGTACCCTCAGTGATCACTGAATTGTGACCACCTACCTAATAGGGTTTTGGACCACCGTTCGCACGAATAACAGCCGCTATTCGGCTAGGTACTGACTCCAACTACATGTCTAACGACGTTCGTAGGAATCAGCAGGTATGCTGCCTGCAGGGCTACACAGTGTCAGAATAGATGACGGCTGTGCGTCCATACGCCTCACTTCCATTCCAAACCATCCCACAGGTGGATTCGGGTCAGGCGAATTTGATGGCCAATCAAGATGAGTGATGATATATTCACTGTGTTCCTGGATCTAGTTGTGCACACTAGATGTTATACTCCAGATTATGGGTACACCTCCGGTCAAAGTGGCTTCTTTTGCTTGAAACTGTCCCGAATTACTGGAGCAAACTAACCTAAACTTTTTTCACTAGCCAAAAATGAATATCTATTAAAAAACCAACACTTCTTTTGCTTGAATCTGTCCCGTTATTTTCCAAAATTTGGCTATGCCCTCAATGCGGTGGCAAATTGTACCCATAATCTGAAGTTCGGACAACAAATATTTCAAAGAGACTTAAATCAGCTTCGATATCACGATATATAGCTATCACATATAATTTTTCACAGCAATGGGCAGTCACATGCAGTGAAAAATTGCCACTCGAATATTATTCGAATCATGCAAAATCAACGATGAGAAAGGAGGGTGATGGACGCGTGCGCAAACATTGACTATCCGTCAATGTTTCCAGAGTACACAGAAAGCTTCAAGGCATGGATTTTTTGGGACTTGTTGCTCAGAAGCTCCATATCATGGCAACGAGTTCCAGAAGTTTACAGTGATGCTAGCCAATAGTGCTTGAACCATGGAGTAGTGATAATATGTGCTATGGGGCGAAGAATCGCATTAAACAGTTTATGGAATGGAATGTGGGTGTGGAGAATGCTTTGAAAACGTCGTGTACCTCAGTGTTCGATACCTGCAATGAAATTTGCAAGAGGTAGGTCATGGTAGCGAATTTATCTTTCTGTTCGCACCCAAACCTTTGGCTGTACTGCAGGAAATCATCAATGCCCAATTGTAGAAAAAGTTGTGAATTGCTAAACAAGCTGATCAAATTAAATTCGATTAGTTTATTCGGCAATTTCAGATGTGTACAGGAGGTTCCGTCAGTGCTTTCACAGAACGAATTTAAGATCATTGTTCGTGACCACACAGAAAACTAGATCGAATTTCATGATTTGGTATAATAAGGCACTCAATTGCAGTCCCAGTCCAGATCATGATATTAACGCAAATTATAGCCTCTTAGTAAAAAAAAGAAATTTAATAAAAATATATTGGGAGAAGCTATATGAAGTTCAATCGAGGCCATCCCCTGCACACATTTCTTTTATTCTTAAAATAATAAAAATTATCAGTGTTGTTACATATATACTATAAAGAAGAAAAGCAACAGAGCATTCCTAACTGTGTCACTGTTCATAATGGGAATGCACATCCTATTACAAATACCTCGAAATAATTATCGGCAATTATAAAAAGATAAGCATTTATAGAATTAGAAGAATTAAAATTAGAAGTAACGTACTGAATAGTGCCATGAATACATTAAGAACAGGTGTTAATGCGCAAATTACTTAATTTCCAAATTTCAAATAATGAAGAAACGTTTTCACCGGGAAGGGGGGAAGAGTTGTAGCTAAATCACTTTTTTTTCTTTTTTTTTTTTGGCTTACCGAACAGAGAGAGAGCTTTCCAGTAGTTATAACTCTTTACTTTCAACAAAATGTCTGGTAGTAGCTAATACAATCGGGGCAGCGTAGTAATACGCCTTCTTCTCGTAGTTACATAAGCCTATCCATTCTAAAACGAACGCACTTTTCACAAAATAATAACATGCATCGAGAAACAATGGACGAATTCTTAATGCAGTCTGTCACGTATTGGTACGTGCAGTCGCTTCCAGCGCCATCACACGGAAAACAAAAATCACTCCTAATTTACATAAATCTTTATTGAATGGAAATCACAATTAAAATTGTTTGAAGATGAAATTTGTAACGTTCCACAAATACAAATAAGTATATTTTTGCGACTCGTTTTGAACATTTCATGTTATATTTAAGTAATGTGTTTATATATGCAAATGAAAACAAGAACGACAGAGATTTGTGAAATAAATATTTCCGAAGGATTATGCAGAAAAATTACTTTCAACTAGATAGTAGTGTTGTTGTTATTGAGTTTTATGCGCATCAGCGACTTAAATCATATTGCACCGTATTATGTCGGTAAATTTAGTGTTCTGTTCTCAATTTCCCTGTTTGCTTGAGTTAAAACACGAGTTTCCGGAACAAAAACCTCGCCTGATGCCGAATAACTCAGCCACATTGTGAAAAAGGCCCAAGAAAGTTTCTTCCATTCTTGACGAGATTCGAACTGAGGTCTTTTCCTCCTGATGTGGGAAGGACGGTAGACAATAAATACGGACTCCTGTAAGTAGGCTACTCTATAATTAGATCCATTTTAGCCCTCGTGTGTATTTTGATTTATAAATTCAAAGTATTACGCAATACTTTCAATTTATGGAAATTCATGGTCACTTTGTCAACTGTGTAATTAAAAAATCTGATTCAATAGAATAAAAAACATGCAATTTTTCCAAAGACCGACTAACTCGGTGACCGTGTGACGTAAAAAAAAAAAAAAAATACAAAAGGTTCGTTCCGTCCAAACAGGAAGTTTCCATCAACTTCTGCGATTCAATCCAGGACTTTTTTTTAACCAAATCATTGTTGTAGTATTAGTATTAATAGTGAGAAATGATGCAAGAGAACAAGCTGTATACAGCATCAACCTATAAAATAAAAAAAACAATGAAAAGAGCCAACACTTCCCAATTCACCTTTTCTTCCCTTCTAACATTTTGTCTAGTTCTTTCTTGAATTTAAAGCTATGCACCACCACAACACTAGATGGGAATTTGTTTCAACAATCTACGACCCGCTGGTGAAGGCAAATTGACGCACAATCTACCCTGCACCAGTCTCCCTCATTTCAATTTATACCCTTCATGTGCGTAGTCTGAACAACAGAAGGATTCCATTAGACTGAGCTTACTCGATCTATTCAAAGCCTTAAAAGACCCAATCAGATATCCACACAGGTCTCTAGTCTCCAAACACTACTTGCCGAACTGAAGACTTTCTTGGTAAGGGTACCCTTTTGTTCTTCTCACTAATCTAGTTGCTGTTCTCTGCACTTGTTCGAACAGATCCAAGTGCTTCCCAAAATGAAGCCTCCAGACCTATATGCAGCACTCAGTACTTTAGTACAGGTACTGACAAAATGACTCAAGGAAACTTCCTTTCATAAAGGCTGTCCTTATAGGCCTTCAGTCCTTGTCCTGTAGTAGTAATAATATTCTATGGTTAGTTTTCCTGCTTCTCCGATGAAAAATCAGTTTCCGTTGGTAAAAACTCTGCAGTCTCTCCAAAACAGACCAACTCAAACTCTGTGTGAAAACCCCATAAAAATTCATTCCATTTCAGCAAACCCTGTCTTCGAAACAGTGTAGAAACATAGTGATCGTATCCGCTATGGCTGTAGTCGCTGGCTACTAGGGACCAACGACTACAAACGTAGTGCTAACTGCGCGGATACAGGTACAATTACAATGAGTGGTCACTTCATTAACTACATATGTCCTATCCATGAAATGGAGTGCTTCTTCGTTAACGTACCACACGTTCGTACTATGCGATATCAAGCAGGTGAGCAGACTTCTTTATGATGTTATTTGTGTGCAGTGCGAGAACAGGCAAGAAGAAAGATTTACATGACTTTGAATATTGCACAGTACTTGGCACCAGACACATCGAAAACTGTAACCCTTTGCATTTTCATGTACAGTTGTGTCTCAGGTGTATCGAGATTAGTCCCACAACCAAATAGCATTCAGCCAACGGCGATCCTGTGCTCCGAAACATTTTGTTGATTCGAAAGGCCAATGGAAGCTGACAAGATTTTTGCTGGGTAATGAAAAGGCTACAGTCAGTCAAAAAAACAACCCAGTGCACCAGTGGCAGTAAAAAGACATTTCACACCTCGTCGTACCTTGTTACGGATGGGGCATCGCAGCCAGAATAAAACAGTGGTGTTACGTTGGGCCCAAAAACAAAGACTAGAGATTTTGAAAAAAAAACATTACTTGTTCTAACAAATCCCAGTTCCTGCTGTTTCAAACTGATAGCTGGACCAGAATATGGCGAAAACTTCATGAGTCCATGGACTAAATTGTTAATAATGTAGACTTTGCAATGGTATAGGAAATGCTTTCGTCGTGCACATTGAGTCCCTTGATAGCACAGAGAAAAATTTGGGTCACAAGTTATCTGAAAACTGTTTCCGACCAGGGAGCAACCATTTATGGCTGTAGTATATCCATCTGCGAATAGGTTTTTCCAAGAGGATAATACGCCATGTCAAATCGAATTAAAATTTCATTTCCTTTATTTTTTCATTGAAGAGGAGTAATAATTCCCAGAAAAATTCATGACCGCAAACTAATCGGAATTCTTAATTCTGTCTACTAAGGTGTTTCCTTGTAATTTGAGCTCAGATCATGATATTTCCTGAGGCCGTCCTAAATCCTTATAATAATGCGATTTCGTTTTGTTCGGAAATAAGTATTAAATGACCTAACGTTCTGATGATTAATACACGTTTTACAACAGATCATATTACCACACATTGGAATGATGATAACAAAACTCCTTAATATTGTTAGCCGCCTTGATTCTAACGACATCTTTTTATCTCCATTGTGGTCGATAAGGGGCAATAGTGTTTTTGTTATCTCTTCTCATTGTAGGTGTTTCCATGACATGCAGTTTCATCGAAACGCCCACAATGATTGATAGATTTAGAAATTCTTGGATTTAGAAATTTTCATTTATTGATTTATAAAGGCAGCAAAAAAAAAAAAAAAAAAAAACGGAAAATGTTCTGATTAAATACTCAAAAATATATTAAATGCAATTGAAATTGATTAAGATTATCAAAATTAGAACTGAAATTTGCTCTTCAGTTCCGTTATAAATGATCAAATATCTCTAAAAGGATATAAGCCGCAGTGGCTTATAACTTTTTAGTTCTACATTATATTCTAAATATGACAAAAACAATGAAAATTGCGCAAGGCCGCTACCAAGTACCCGTAAAAGAATATGAAATTGCCATTATCTAATTGAAGCCTTTGTCCTCGCGATATATCAATATTGATTTCACCCTCATGGATACGATGGGATGATTACTCGAATCACTATAGTTGGCTGGGTAATAAAAGGTAAGACGCTGAACTTGCTATATGAATGTGTATTTATCCCCATGGTAACGTATGGTGCACCAATTTAGTTTGAACGTGTAAGTGGAAAAGTATTTACTAGAAAGCTCAGTTCCATTCAAAGAGTAGTGCTCCTTAGGATGTGCATGGCATGCAGAACTGTGTCGACCCCAGCTTTGCAGATTGTGACTGGAAAATTGCCTATTGATCTGCATTTATTGTATTGTGCACTGACTTACTTCATCCGCCGTGGCATTCCCTGTTCTTTCCTGAATATACAGGTGGACATTTTGGCAGATCCCAGGAAGGAAAGGACAAGAATCTGGGATGCTTTGGTAAAAGTCTGGCAAAAGCGTTGGAGTGTTTGTGATAAAGAGCAGATTACACAAAAATTTTTCCCAGAAATGCAGCCTCGATAAAATTCAAATGGTTTGCCCCAAACTTACAAGCTATGTTCTTATTAACTGGTCATGGTTCGATTAATGCAAAGTTGCATGATTTAGGAATTAATGAAAGATCTAGTTGCCATTGTGGCGAAAGAGAATCATGGGAACATATTATGTACAACTGTGAAGAGTACTGCGATCTACAAATTGCATTGGTAGCTCGGGTTAGTAATCTCAATCTTATGGCAGAATTCTGCGAGACAATTCTAGTTGATAAACAGGAGAACTTCTTGGCTTTCCAAGCCTTTGCAATTGCAATATTTCTTAGGCGGAAGACTCTTCTGCATGTGGAAGCCTTGGATTTGTAATGCGGTATGGCGTATGCCGAATTACCTAGAGTTCTGTGAAATCGTGGAGGCTTGAGTCTGCTATATCCACTGCAACTCCAGCGCCTTGTGCTGAAATTTCTGCTCTCGGCAGCTCCTGGCGCTGGTGTTTCTCTTCTCGGCAGCTCCTAGCGCTGCTGGCTTTCCAACAGACTGTGAACAGATGCAAATCTTTCCAATGAAGTTTGGACTTTGTCTGAAATTTAATTATATGTATATTTTATTTTTTATGTAATTTAATTATTTTTCGATTTGTTCATATCAATCTTTTTTGGTAATGGCAGGTTTTTCCCTCCCTGTTACTTGGGCAAACAGGAGAGGGAGTATATAAGAGTACTGCTAAATTATGTGTAACTGACAGCGGGGTTGCCATTGGTTGGCTGGGACCGCTTTAAGTAATAAATATCAATCATGGCTACGATGTAATTCCAAGATTATGAACAGATTTACATCTTATTTAAAAATAAACTTGCACAGTAATTTGAAACACATTGCACAGATGTTACTTTTTATTGTAGAAGATTTCCTATAATGATAAATAATTAATTACGAGACCCATTTATTGACCTAAGAACTCCGAGAAGTGCAGGTAATATAACTGTGGGATTATGCATATTGCATCTGTGAAGTGGATGCTGTCATCTTTGGTTGCCTGCACTGAGGTAAACTGTAAACACAAGGAAGCGGCCACTTAATATGGTACGTTAAAAGGGTATTCGTGATGATCTGCAATTCTGGAAAATAAAAATAAGTCTGGTTAATAAAGTGTTAAGTTTTTTGGAATTTTTTAATTTAATTCCGAATTTAAATTTTAATTTTGTAAAGTTTTTTAATTTAATTAATTTTAAATTAAGCTTTTTAAATGAACATGAAAAATATTTAACATGTTATATTAGGCATTCTACCTTTTACAAATAGAATAGGCATTCTACCTTTTACAAATGCAATAATTTACTTCACAGTTCATTCCATACGCTAATTAAACTAAACAAAACACGCAGGCGTATTTCTAAATAATTTTCTTAATTATTTTGACTTTTTCACAAGCATGTAAAGAGAGCCAACAGATATATAGGTATGCTCCGCAATTATACTTTTTTCTATGTTGTTTACAAAAGAAAATTTAAACATATACCAGGTAATGAACACCAGGAATTATAAAAAAGACATCGCCAAGGAGCCCACTGTGACAGATGACACATGTCGACGATGCCACCTGGACTCAGAAACAGTCCAACACAAATATCAGCAGGATGATCAACCCGATGGACTACACTCGTTGACACGACTAGATAGCCAGGATAATACATCAGAAGCTAGCTAAGAAATAGAAGTTGATCAAAGGCAGTGTACTGTTTTACAAGGATGACTCATCGGCCGCACTAGAAACCCCAATTCACAAGCTGTACTGGGACCGCTCCATAACAACAGAAGACAATCCCGCACGACACACTGGACATAATCCTTGTCGACAAGAAGGAAAAGGCTACCTATCTGATTGGCATAGCAGTGCCGAACATTGAAAACGTCCAGAAAACCAAGGAGGAAAAGATCTGGAAGTACACATACCTAAGACAGGAGATCAAGAAGATGTGGCATATGCAACAAGTAACGACCATACTGGTCACTGTGTGAACCACCGGTATGGGTCCAAAGATCCTATACAAGAGCCCAGCAGCAATAGTTTTCCAGAGAACACCTACAAGGAACTCCAGAAAGTCGTAATCCTGAACCCAGGTAGGATAGTCAAGAGTTCCTTCTTAAACAGTAATAAATAGACATAACAACCACCCTATGTGCTTGGTACCATTAACCATCACCACATCATGAAGAAAAAATGTAATAATAATAGTAATAATAATACAAAAGGCATCTTACCCTCTAAACAGGTCAAATTTCATATCGAAGAAACGTAAATTTTTGTCCAAACTGTTGATCACTTTCATTTCGTCTTCAGATAACGAGAAATCGAAAACCTGAAAATTAAACAGAAAATATACAGCTGCCACTTCATGTAGATATTTAACGTGGATAGCGTTGTGATTTGCACATAAGGAAAAATAGGATGTATTACACAAAACGCGTAGTCTTATTAGCAGACAAACAAAGTAGCCAATCACATCTTGCATATAATATTAAGAAGCGTATCGTTTTAAATCGTAATTAAACACAAAGAACACACAAGTATTTTGATCTAAATTCTAACTAGAGAATAAATCTAAATCATAACATACATCAGATCATTATATGTACAACGAATGAGATTTGAAAAACTGGAGGAAAACATACATGGAAATCAAATCTTACTGTGTAAGGTTTGTTTGCTATTAGATTTGCATTTTAAATTTGAACAATTTAAGGTTTTAGGAGCATAAGCGACAAAGGTCATAGTGCTCCGTATATACTGTCTGTAAATTGCTTGTGTTTCTGAGGTCGATTTTCTGTTTGCTGGACGAAAAACCCGAATTTCCAGGAGAAAATCCATGCTACTTTCGCCTGAGATCCACTAACTGTCACGTTGTGAAAAAAGGCCCATAAACATACCTCCTGCCATCGACCGGACCCTAACTCAGGTTTTTTCCACCCAGTAGGGAGGAGGATGATCCTACCAACTGCACTTCTAACGAGGGCAGGTAGAAGGTGAAAACCTGCATAAAGATATTCACAACCCAACAACACAAAGTTGGAGAAAAGAAAAATTTTACCAGATCAATGGAAAGAAAGCATAATATGTCCCATTCACAAGAAAGAATCTAGAACTGACTGTAATAACTATAAAGGGAATTCTCTTTTAAAGACTTCAAACAAAATTCGGTCAAATATCATACTATGGAGGCTAACTTACTATATAAAGAAAAAATAGGGGATAATCAATGTGGTTTTATGAAAAACTGTTACACAACTGGTCAAATCTTAACAGTCAGACAAGTCATGGAGAAAATATACAAATATGACCAGGATATGCACATGCTCTTTATCGACTAGCTGTCAAGGCGGACCAAATGAACCTCGCGGCCCAAGCACCAGAGAGTAAGTAATTAAGTATCACCTTTGACTTTTCAGTATAACAAATGTCAATAATATTTAATTCTCAATTAAATATCGTTCGCGTTTAGGCCTCTATAATTTTTTGAAAACCAGCATATTGTTGAAAATTTGTAAAATCAAGCTAACAGTAGAACACAATTATCGAGAAAATCTATTCAATGAACAGCATATCACCTTCAAAATAAGTATTTATTAATTACATTAAAATATGGATTGCGTAATATATTACCTGAAAGTTTGCTTTTATCCTCCCTGGATTGGTACTTTTAGGAATGGCAATTATGCCCCTCTGAATGAGCCATCTCAGAGTAATCTGAAATTAAAAAAAAAGGTCTAAGCCTTTTCTTTAGTGTTTAATAGCAGTGAATATAATTGCAGCGCTATGTGTGTGAGGGCTCACTCGAGCTGAATTGCCATTTATAGGAATTTGCGAGTGTCAAATGAAACCATGCACACTGATTAGCCGATTTGACACATAATAGAGTATTATGTAATTAAATAGAGAGTAAATTATGTTATTAAATAGGGAGTATTACATAATTTTACTCATAATAATTTGACACATAACATCTAGTATGTACATTTATTTCGTCATCAGTCTAACAGACATTATTCTATGACTGAGCTTTTACTAAAAAACTTACTTGGGCTGGAGTTTTGTTATGTTTATCGCACAGGGGCTTCAGAGCTGGGTCTTCTAAAGGCGAGGAGTCTACTCTGTAACAACAATAAATTATCCATACCCTTCAAATAAAACTTATTGAATATTTTAGAACAAATATCATATCAAGAGTTTGATATACATTTAAGGATTATTGCAATAAGAGTGAAATTAATCTAGTATAAAATTATTTTTAACATAAGTTATAATATAAAGTATTCTAAAAGTTAAAAGTTACAAAAATTAATAAAGTTGCGCTGCTCTAATTATTCACACTAATATTAACATAGCTATAAGCTCTAGCAGACAAAAAAAAATTGATTTAGTTTAGAAATTCAGTACTTCTAAGTAAAAGAATAACTAAGACAAATCACTAAATCGCCATTTAATTGTTTAATCGCCATTTAATTACTTAGCGCGTGTTACTTTTCAAAAAAATTATCCATATCCTGTCAGGTCATTAAAAATATATTCACAAAACAAATATGTAATAAGGACGTCAACAATTTTAGTCATTAACAAATATGTGCCAAAATTGATAATCAGAACGGACAATCCCTAATTATATGTACGATATTAATTAAGAGTTCTCCAAAAATAATTAACAATAGGTACTCCTGCTCTGCAACTTTTAACCACAAATGAGAACTCCAAAGGCGAATTACATTCAGCGCAGCTAACACTTCGGCTTTAAATTAACAGAGTAAATCCAAAAAGTAAGCTCGTGGTGCCTAACAGATGCCAGTGCACTAAGAAGTGGTCAGTGGGGTGCATTACGTGTTGAATCTACAGTGCCAGAAGAGTTCCATTTTAACATAATGGGTTAATGATATTATCAGAGAGTACAATGAGCTTCACAACAAAACGGATTTAAGAAATTAAAAAAAAAACATCGAAAAAACCAGAACATTTAACAAAATTCTAAGGTAGAATTCTAGCTAAGACTTGTTGTGATTAACGAAAGAAACCTTCAATTTTTATTTAAATTTAAATAGTAATGAAAAACTACTTCAAAATTAATTTACACATTTGTGAAAAGTGAACATACGTTTTGAAGGTTCCACCTCCTGGGGAGCCAAAAGGAGAATATGCAGTAAAAGTGATCCCAAGTTTCTTGCAAAATTCGAATAGCTTGTCTTGTTGAAAATACATGTGGCACTCCACCTAAGGGAAAAAAAGGCAAATGAATATATTTCAAATATACAATGAGTAGTCACTTTATTATGCATCTAACAATGGCGAGAACCAATCGATAATAGCGAGCAGCCCCCTCCCTTAGCATTAGTTGAGGCATACGATACAAAAAAGCAAGCTTATGCAGCATCAGCCGAAAAAAAAACCCTCTCATTCATCCATCTATTCACTTCAAATGCTTGTCCAGCTCAGCCTTAATTTAATTAAGCTATCAACTTCCACAACAAGAGATGGCAGCCTGTTCCAGCAATCAACTACCCACTGGCTAAAGGCAAATTTGCGTATATCCATTCTACAACTCTCTTTCCTCAACTGGAATCTATGCTCCCACTGGTTCTTAATCTGAGTAAGAGCAAGCATCCCATCAGCACTGCACGTGCTCAAACCATTCAAGGCCTTGTACACCTCAATCAGACCACCTTGCAGGTGCCTAGTCTCCAGATGCTACAACTTACAGAATTTAAGCCTCTCTTGGTAAGAGAACCCCTTTGTTCCTTTACCAATCTTGCTGCCATTCTCTGTATTCATTCTAGCACCTCTACATCCTTCCTAAAATGAGGCCTCCAGACCTGTACACAGTATTCAAGGTGTTGCCTTGTACAACAAGATATTCACCTCCTTGTCCCTGCTAGCAAAATTCCTATATATCATTGACAAGACTCCATGACTTGCTCTGGCAGCTCGTCTTCACTGTTCAGCAAACTTCATATCTGATTGCACAATTATCCCCAGATATTTTTCATTCTCCACTTCCCTGAGTGTACTACCACACAGTTGGTATGTTTCTGTTGGGTTACTGCAACCAATGTGTAGTACTTCGCATTTGTCAATGTTAAACTTCAGTTGTCACTTCTCAGCCAAATTCCCCAAATTATCTAGATCCAGTTGCAGTAGCATACTGTCTTTAATATCGTTAACAAACCTGCCAACTTTTGTATCATGTGCCAACTTGGACATGAAGCTTGATATACCTTGATCAATGTCATTGATGAATACACAAAACAACAATGGGCCCAGCACCGAACCCTGGGGAACTCACCTAATAACATTAGGTGAGTTCCCCAGGTTCCACGAAGAGCAGTGTTCATTAACTACCACTCTCTGTCATCTCAAACTCAACCACCTTTTATCCATCGTAGCAACTTGCCCTTAATGCCATACTGCTCCAATTTGTACAGTAGTCTTCCATGTGCAACAGTATCAAAAGCTTTCCTGAAATTCAAGTTTATGATATCAAAATTATTTTTTGCATCCAGTTCCCTTGTGACCACGTCATAATATCCAATCAAATTGGTCAGACAAGACTTCCCTTTAACAAACCCATACTATGTCTGAATTATTACTGCTGTCTTGTCTAAATGATCCTGCAATTCTTCTTTAACCAGTGATTAAATTCTTTTCCCCAGAACACAAGTTAAACTAACAGGTCTACAGCTATTTGTGTCGCATTTTGAACCCCCTTTGTGAATTGGGGATACATTTGCACACCTCCAGTCCAAAGGGACCTCCCCTGAGTCCAAGGGAGCTCTTATAATTATGACTAAGGGTTTGCTTACTTCCTTTGCTGCCTACTTTAATATAACTGGCTAGTTCCCATCAACCCCAGATGTTTTTATTATGTTTATCTTCAAAAATTTCTCCTCAACTTTCCTCTCAGTTATTACAAAATCACTTAGCTCCCTGTTAGAGTTTGATAAACTTTTGGCATTCCCCGCCTTGAATAACTCCTCATGTGTGAATGTAGATGCAAAATACTCATTCAGTTTATCAGCTACCTGAGTATGATCATCAGTAGTCAAACCATCTATGTTAATGGACCAATCTGATTCATCCCCTTCCTTCTAGGGTTTACACAAGTAAAGAATTCTTTATTGTTTTTCTTCGCATTCTTTGCCAAAGATTTCTCGTAATCTGCCTTTGTCTGCTTCACTTCCTTTGTGACTTGATTACAGACTAGCTTATATCTGCCATAGGCTTCTGTGTCGCCTGATAATTTATATGCATCCCATGCGTTTTTCTTCTCTGCCACAAGCCTCATTAATTCATCTGGCATCCAGTTAGGCCTAAACCTTGAAAAGTATTTCTTATTTGGTACGAAAAGCCTAGTAGCCTCCAAGATTATGTCTCTGAAGGCTTCCTGTTAACAAACACAGACCACGCTGAAAAATATTCTACCCCATGAGCCTTACACAATCTCTCCAAAGCCAAATTGATTGACAAGGCTCTCATCATGTACTCCCTCCTGTCTTGTCTGGGCAGAATTGCAGACACTTTCAGATTCAACCCTAGCTCGCGACTTTTTTTCAACATTGACCTGTACTTGTTAATTAAATCTGCATTTCTCTTACTCTTAAGATCATTAGTGCCGTGTACAACACAACAACATCACATTTTGTGCCCTTAAAAGATGATATCTGCTCTACAATTTAAACTTTCACCCCTGGCAGACATACCTTGGTCTTGTTACACCTATCCGTTTTGCATAATATATTCCCCGTCTCCCTGACAATAACTAGATCCTGTGGGACCAGCGCATTCTGCCTTGGAGATTACCTCTGTGTTGCCTGATGCACAGGAGTGTCACATCGAGTTGGGCAGCTGAGAGCTTGATGGGCCCTCATATTAATTTCTTTGACGGCATCTACCCTACACCTCAAATTCTCATAGATGCCCATTAGAATGCTGAGCTGTCACCTAATTTCTTGACACTCCAGGCACCTAGTATACACAAAGACGTCCTCCAGGGCTTGATCATGTCCTGTTGTGAAAATGTCCGCAAACATTTCACATTTCGCACATTTTTTGATACTGATGCGTTGGAGAATCGCCCCCTTCGTTTTCGCCAAGTCACAACACTCTTGGTAGTCTTTGATCGTTGTTTGCAGCTCTAGTCAGGATCATGACTTCTGTTTAAATACAATTTAATTAACAATGAAATTTAATAAGATTAATAAATTTTATTGATTAATTGATAATACTATACTAAGCTAACAGATTCCTAATGCAGTAGTACATATTACGTTACTTAGTTTTACGTTATACCACACGCATGCTATCAGTTCGAGATATACGTTAGTCTATTTCGTATCGACTACACAATTGCGGCAAGTTGAACAATACTGGAGCCAACACCAGTTCTAGCGGGAGTCTTAACTTATAAAAAAATCACTAGTTAAATTTAAAAAATAAGTTAACGAACGCTTCTAAGCCTATGTAATATCTTTGTAGAACACAATGTAGTATGCCACTTAACGAAGAATACGGTAAATATATCGAAATTACTTATCCCTTTTCAGCAGCCGAAAATCAACTGCCTGTTCTCTTTCATGACCCTAGCGCCCTCCATCACTAGTCTTCAGAACAGCCTGTATTCTTCACGGCATGGACTCAACGAGGTCCTGAAAGCATGCCACAGGATGCTGGTCCATAATTAATCAATTTCTTACAGTTGTTGAAATCATATGGTTAATTTTTACTCCAAAGAGCTCATACACCTCGTCCCCCAGGTGTTAAATTACATCTCAGTCCAATCAGATCATCAAGCCTCAATCCAAACAGCTCAACAGATTTCAATGCAATTTGATTGAGTTCTGTTGACTTTTTCCATTATTTTCTAGTCCAATAATCAATATTAAATAGCAATATTCGGGATTCATCACAGCAGACAACGTTTTCCCAAAGCTCCAATGTTGAGTGTTAGTGTTCCTGACCCCACTACCTTCTTTCTTTTGCTGACAGAAGCAGAATCCAATTCGGTCGTCAGCTGCGATACTCTACCCGTAACAAGGTACAATGAGTTGTGCATTCTGAAATGCCTGTTTGGTTACTACTCTTGTATTGGTTGCTATTTGACTGTCTGTATGCAGTCTTTCTGTTGCCCTTTTCAGCCTCTGCTGGCCTCTCACATCAATGACCTGTTTCCGACTACAGGTTCACCGTTCGCTGGATATTATTTGGTTATTGGACCAATCTCGATATACCCGAGATACAGTAACATGTAAAAACACCACAGGGTTGCAATTTACAAGATACTCATACCAGAGTGTCTTGTGCAGAATATCATGAAGACTCACTGAATCCTCATCCTTCCATTTTCGCACTGAATTTCTGGTACCTTTCAGTGTGATGCTTTTACTGGGAGTGCTGCACTTCATGAAAAGGGTAGGTGCACCTAATGATATGGCCTTTGGTGTGCATGCAAGTACAGCACATTTAATTCTGACAAAACTATCGTATTGTAGTGTGGAAAATATTACATACTTCAAATGAGGCTTCCACATCCTTTCAAATAAATGTACTTTTATTGCTATGAATATTTGCTTTTGATATCTGCATTATGAAACTTTGTTATAAACATAAGTAATGTGTTTTTATAATGACATTATAAAATTTAAGAAATGCAGATTGACAAATTTTAAGCCATCTAAATGCCCTAAGTAGATATGTAGTCAGTATTAACATATTTTTACCTCAGGCTATAAGGCTTTCACAAAATAACTCTTAATTCAATTAGTAGAGCATTTCCTCCCCCATAAAACTGGTTTTTGTTAATTTTTTCCAGTAGATCGCACTGTTTTCGCTTGCTACATGCCTCTTCGTTCACTATAATTAATTTTTTTTTGATAAGAAGAGTGTAATTTTTAATTAAACTATTTTAAAAAATCAAACTGGTTTTAGTTTGCCTTTTTTCTCGAGAGACTTGCTTTTGAAGCTTGAGCACAAAAAGCAGACAGATAGAAACGAAGAAAGAGACAGTGAGAGAAAGTAGGAGAAAATAGATAGAACTAAGAAGGAAACACAAAAAGAGTAAGGGGAGAAGAGCAACCAAAGCAGCAAGAGAGAAAGGACAAAAGAAATAAAGAAAGAGTAGGGGAGAAAGAACGTGAAAGAGAGAAAGCAGGAGCCGGAGCCAGAGAGAGAGAAAAAAAAAAGACAGTGTGTGAGAGAGAAAACAAAACAAAGTAAGAGAGCAAGTGATAGAGGAAAGTGAGAGATAGTGAAAGAGAGAGAGCAAGAAAGAGAGAGCAAAAGAAAATGGAGAGAGAGAGAGGAAATGACAGAGAAAGAAATAAAGAACAAGAGAGCAAGTTAAAGAAAATAGAACTAAGGTGGAACAGAAAAGAGTGGAAAAATGAGTGATAAAAGATGAAAGAAGAAAAAGAGACAGAGATAAAAAAGGGCAGGGGAAAGAGAGACTAAAATAATTAGAAGTTAATTTATGCTTCCCACCTGTATATTGGCTGGTTTAATTCTAGCATTGTCATAAACTCTCTGAATCTGTTCGTGGTTAAAGTTGGAGATACCAATGGCTTTGGCCAGTCCTGCATCAAAGACGTCTTCCATACCCTGTGTAAAACAAGAAGCATAGCAATTTACAGAATTTGATGCGTGAGAAATCAGTGAGATGGATGATCTATTCTTATGCAGAGTAACACATCCTGATTATTAGTGAGCAGATCAATGTGTATAGTACAGAATTGTAGAAATAAAAATGAAACTTTTACTAAACTAAAATAAACTAAATTTTTGATTAATATCATAATATACAAAATGCACTATGTTAATTAACAACAAAAATTTTCTTAAAGTATCACTGTAAGATTTCATGAACATTAACGTTATAATTTCAGTAAACTCAATCAGCAATCTAACTGTAGTACAAAAGCTAAATTTAATGTAGTACTAAAGCTAAAAAAAGTAAAAAACTAAATTCTCAAAGCTCATCATTCTCCGAAGGACAAGCTTTTAGCATTTTTAAGTATTGGTGATTAAGCTTCGATGGAGTACAGACATCTGTACAGTGTAGACAGTTTTTGTAAGAAGAAATTCTTACAAAAACTCTACAGATTTTCAAAACTCCTAGAAACACTGTTCATACAAAATTACTTTACTAACAGTGTCCTCTGGTAATACCCTCCACCATCGTATCCAAATTAAATCTCAGATCACAATAATTCCGGCATTCAACTATAACATGTGAAATTTAACACTTTCCACAAATTAAAGCATTTCGACTCTTCCTTGAATCCATGACCAGTTATTAAATTCACCACATTGGTCTCCAACACATACCACAGCCTCTTCTTAAGACTGACACTATCAATTTTAGGAATGAATCTGTAAATGCCCATTCCATGATATACTTCATCCCAGCGATCCTGCCATAATCTAAAGATACTTTGCGATATTTTATTCCTAGCCATCCTGGTAGGTATGGAATGCTCCAACTCCCCCACCTCTGTTCCCATTAGCACTGTCACTATTCGTTTCCTCACATCATATACAAGATTCCTTTTAGCCACTAACAAAGCTGCTGGAACCTTCGCAGATAAAAAGGTGCAGAGCATCATTCGATAAAGTTGTATTTGCCTTAGTGACACTCAATAGGGTTAGTTTTTGTGCAGCTAACAACTGCCTTTTTATCGAAAGTTCATCAGCTTTGTGCTTTGTGACTTATGCTTCTGTCACATAAGTCATAAAAAGTAAACTGCAGCCATTAGCAATCCACAGCAGGATGGAAGCCTCCTCAACAATTCATGCTGGGGGAAATAGACCATAATCTTCCACGCTAGTCTAGTGCGGGTTGGCAGATCAACCGTATATTAGTAAAAATATAACCATTAATATAATGCATAACATAATATAGTGTTAATTACTAAACTGATTAAATAAATAATGAAATAAAGAATAGCTAAGGGAAAAAATACTGCGTGGCAAAACTTTTAGAGTGCCATTCTAGTTACATCTAGCAACCTAATTACGGTATAATAGGAAGAAAGATCACTACTCAATGCTTGGATTGGTTTATCTGAGTCATTACAGAATTCGTCTGAGGACAACCAAGACAATAAGGCTACAAATTGGTCGCCATAGCTGATAAGTGAAATGTTTTATTTTTATTGCAGTCCTGAAAGTTTTTCGTAATATAAAAGTGTAGTAATTTCTCAAAGTCAGCTCACCTTCCACACGTCCAAGAGATCAGATTCCGTATCGATTATCACTTTGCCATCCTCGTCTTTAGGTATCAATTCAGTGTCGTTCTTATACTAATCAGAAGGGCAAAAACATGTTAGTATGACTATTCTCTGTTATTCACACAGGTAAAAATAACAATTAAAAATTGCATACATACAACTTATATATATATATAATACATTCAAAATAAGTGCTTGTAATGTGATATCTAATTTTTATAATTTAATTATATTCTTTAACTCAGACTCCCCTCATTGCAGCTGGTCATTCCATTTTTGGATAAGTATACTGTATGAACTATTTTGTAGCAAATACTGTATGAACTATTAAATAATCACAATCAAAATAACTGTCTGGAAAAAATTTCGGTGTTGCTCAGTCTAAATTCTGTCTGCGTTAGCATATTTCAAGATATCAAACTGATTATGAGTTAACGTTTGACATAATTGGTCGATGTGGAGTGAAATCAAGGATGTGAACCCTCGTAAGTAGTATTGGTTGAGTATATGAACTGATATAATGGCTGACAAGATGGCAGTGAAAATCCAAGATGGCACAGATTGAGTGGGGTGGGTGAAATTTTATTTCTATTCCCCCAGGTGACACCGTTCATTTTTTATATTCAATATGGCTTTAAACCATATTGATTGTTGTCCTTTGATGCATCATTTGTTGTCTTCGAGTTGCAAATTGCCCTCAGTTATTATACCTTCTCATAAAGTACTATTTTAGTAATTGCTCTATTTTTCTTGATACAAACTAAACACCAGTCTGTATGCAGAGATATTACTCGTGGCTGCCCAGGGGTCTGTCCTTGGACCCCTAGTGTGGAACTTAGTTCCAAATGATTGGCCTCTCCTCAATGATGACTTGACAAATATAAATACAATAGCTTAACACCGATGACTTATCCATTCTTGTCCACAGAAATTCCGAAAGAGATCTAGAATCTTCTGAAAAAATACATTTTCCCCAGATTATCTGACTGGGCCACTTAAAACAAGCTCACAGTTTCAGTGAAAAAAAACAGAAATGATCTTTAAGGGAAGACTAAATTACAGTAGGCCTCCAGCAATAAAATATCAAGTAAATTCACTTCCTCTAGTGTCAGCACACAAACACCTTGGTGTTCTCTTAGATGACCATCTAGTTTTCTCTTCACACTTACAGCATCTCTCTAAAAAGATTAAGAACTTTACATCAATGCTATTCAGAATTTCTAGGAAAGAATCAGGACTAAAAAACAATACTCTCTATATCTTGCATCTTACTGTCTTTATCGCAATTCTTTCACATGCCTCCTGTATTTGGTTTAAAAGGGCCAGCCTTCTAACTTTAAAATCTCAACTGGAAACTATAAAGGTCTTTTCTCTTGGCACTGCTTCAAACATGCCATACAGTCTCCACACCAGCACTACAAGCTATCACAGTTACTTGACCTGCTGACCTTCATGTTATTTAGAAAGGTCTCTGCTATTATATTAGGAAAGGGATACCTATTACCTTCCTTAATATTATTGTCGATCTAACTGCTGATCCAAAGAAAGAAAAAGAAAAATGCTGGAATCTTCTCACCAACTGTTGGCAATCCACATGGTCCTTGTCTACTAAAGGTGTCGTTATTAAGTCGTTTATACTCGACATTTCATTTACCTGTTCCAACATTGTACAGAAATGGTTCTTCCCTAGTCTCTGCACATCATACTTAATAACAGGTCATGGATCATTGAATGCGAAGCTCTTACAATTTAAACTCACCTCTACAGATTCTTCCATATTCGGTGGCATCAAGGACTGGCAACATGTGATTTATTCTTTCTCAGTTTATCAAGATCTTCAGCAACAAATCTCAACTACCTCTCATCACTTTGCTTCTAGAAATGAACACGAATTAATTGCAAACAAGGAAAAACTTTTGAAATCTTCTAAGAATTTTCAAAGGAAATATTTAACACACAGTGCAGCTATCAGGATATACACCTTCTAACTCAATCATAATTTCTTATGCGATAGTTTCTTGCCTCCAAACAGAACTTATTGGTTAACATTCGTGTTTCAATCTTACTTAGTAAAGAACCTATCATCGTTGAGAATATATGTTTTTCCTTTCTTCGTGTGATTCTGGAATCGATCTGATTGATTCTTCTGTTTTGCGCTGTGTCGCCCTGGCCAAGTCTACCTCAAATTTTATTACAGAATAACGACTACCAGACTTTACCTTCTGATTTCTCTGACTCGACTGCTTCTCATTGAAACTCCCTAGCTAAGCTACATGATGACTACTGAATTCATTATTCCTGGTGGCTTTTTTTTTTTTGTCAATAAAATTTTGTACAATCAAAATACAGCACAAAATCTTTTCAAAATTACAGAAAAGACGTGTTTTGCGCCTAACTGTTAGCCATGTTCAGAAATTGTAAAAGCTGAGAAAGTTACTGTTCTAATCAGAGTTTTATAGAACAATTATCGCTTAACAGGACTGTGGTCAGGAAGATCGACGCATGCCCCTCATTTAAGACATCTCGGAGGAATTATTGATGACAAAGACCCTCGGAACTGGCTCAGAAATCAGGGAAATAATTTGAACCTACTGACATGCAGTATTTATTTTGCTTGTTATATAAATTGTGAATATCATACTTTTCATATTTAACAGATAACCTTGTTCTCTTTAGTTTAAATAACTGGAATGTAATACACCAAGCATATAACTGAAATTTTGTTAAAATAATATTATAATATAAGACCCGATCAAATTAAGTTAATTTTATCGGGTCTTATAATTACAATAAAAGCAGTAAAATAAAGTATAAAAATAAAATATAAAGAATAGCAATTACACTATACGGAATAAAGCGATAAAAAGAACCGTAGCTTTCAAAGGCGACCTCCCCCTCCTTTACCTGTTGATAAAGATTTATCAACAGATGAACGAGGCGGTTTATCATCTTATTCATAATAATATTGCAGTTATTATAAATCAAAGCTTCTTGAAGAAATAATAAAGATTCCTTACCTGAAATGAAAAGGGAGTGTGAACCAAATAAAGGTCAACATATTCCAACTGTAAGCTCTCCAAAGATTTCTGTATGAAATGTTTAACCAAATGACGACGATGCCCAATAAGTGGAAGCTGTTGCAAAGAAAGAAGTTGTTTCGTATCAATAATTCCCATTTTAGCTCAATATTCTTGCTCATTAGCTCAATTTTAATTAGCTCAATTAAACAATTCTTGTTTAACAGAACAGCAACGGAAAAGTGGGGTGAAGTACAGTAGCTATTGTACTTAGTCAGTGAATAACCAAATTATAAATGAGAAAATACTGCTCTTAAAAACTGCAAATCTTTCCAATCCGCTTTTGCAAACACCAATTTATGCAAACAAATTACACTCAGTGTCAAAAAAAATTGTCCCTTCCTAATAGTGTAGATTTACATATATTTATCTGAGCTGGGATATCTGGTAAAGGAAATAAATGATGAAAATATCAGAAGAGAACGTTTCGCTGTAAACCTGTGTTGGAATATTCCTCCAACCTCACCATTGTCCTGCTGAGCAGTGACTCAAAGTTGATGTTCCATCATGTCCCAGATATCGGCAACAAAAATTGAATCAGGGGCCCTACAGGTTAGGGGGAAAATGTCGACTGTCATATAATAGCCATATGGGATAGTATAGGCTCCTTTTTGAAACAAAGGGCTATGCACATAATGGAGAAAAGGCAAAAGGGCAGGCTTTAGTATAGTTGCTGTGAATTCTTTGAACACAAATCAGTGATGAAGAGCGAGAATGAGAGATGGCATCCGATATCATAATTTTTAAAGTTTTCGATTTGTATTCCTTTGTTAAATACTGGCATGAACAGCTTTTTACACTAGGGCGTCGACAAACATCGCTCTCCAGAAAGAACTACTACTAAAGGCAATCAGTCGCCATTCCTGTGTCCAGCTGATTCTGTCTTTGCACCATAAAAGTACCTATGTATGATGAAATGCAATGAGAGAGTGTCGACGGAATGCAAAAATGGAAACGTATTTCAACACTGGCAGTCACTATTAATGCTGTTTCTTGATATTGGATTTCCTAAAGATGAGTTCTAATCCATCTTAGTAACAGCGTGCAAGAACCCGGATGGTGGCTGTGTTTCCTCCTATCTACTGCTCCCAAGGACCTTGGCTAACAGGAACAGCAACTTGCCAGGTGGTCCAGCCAGCCTTATGAAACCCGACAATGCAACGCTCCCTTTCAAACTTATTCAACTGGATAAAATTCAAATTTATGTAGACTGGGACACAAGCAGTCATAATTTTAGACGTCCTGGATCACTGCTTGTTGGTAAATCTGCCCTTGGTTGGATATAAACTTTTCATAAATATGGTCTGGGCATCTTGAGCCTTTCTGAAAACTGGCTCACCAATGTTCTGTCTTTCTTCTTCTTTTGCACCTAGTCGGAGCAGAGTCTTACTGATCACTGCAATGAATTTCTGTAGCACTTATTTTTACTTCCAACACATAGATAGTTCGATAATTTGCAGATATTTTCAGAAAGTTCCGTTAGAGTGGCGAAATTTTTGTGACATTGAGCCTATTTAAAAAAACAGTGCATCAAGAGAACTATAAAAGATGTCACTCATAATGCTACAGAATTATGTAGAATAGACAAAATTATGTAGAATAGAAATTTATGAAAGAAAGTATAGGGGAAGTAATTTCGATATAAAAAATAATTAAATTCATAATTATGTTTTAATCTTTTTATTTATATTAAAATTAAATACAATTTTAAAGTTTTACATTTTAAAATAAACTAATTCACGAAATTAGCTCATATTTTTGAATTCAAAGTGCAGGAATTCTCGGTGGTTTATTTATTTTAAAAAAAAAACCTTGAAAATGATTTTCTTAATGTGAAAATCTGAATTATTATTTTTTTATGAATTTCATTCATAAAAATATAAATAGTAATTAGCCATATTTTAAATTAAAAACTAATTATGATAATATAAAAATTATAATATTGACTTAAAAATTAAAAGCTCACGTGAACAAACTGAAATCTCAAAATAAAAGAGACACAAAAATGAGAAGAGTGATCAATTGATATGATAAACGTGAACAATTTACCTTGGTCACGATGAAAAGGTCTTCACGTTTCACTTTACCCTCGTCGAAAGCTTTCTTGAGAGCTTTACCAATATCAGCTTCATTCTGATACATATAGGCCGTATCGATGTGCTTGTAACCTGCGTCCAAAGCTGCCTCAATAGTTCTGTCTATTTCTTCAGGTGTGGACTAAAAAATAAAAATGAAGTTAGGACTATCACAAAATGGACAACATAATGTATAACCAACAAATAACTGTTTTTCCCTTTGATTCAATAATTATGTGCATACGATATAATAAATTTAGCACACTGTGCTACATATATTGAGACACTAACGAATATTTTCTGCAAATTATCGGTGATACAATTATTGCTGTTGGCAGATTAATCGAATGCAATTACGCATTTCATTTGGAAAAGAGTTCTGCGAATTCGAACGAGAACGGTGGTAGGATATCATCAAAGGATCGCAATGTAAGGTAAATTTCGGAGCTTCAACATTTCAAGGACTTCCATCTGGAAAGTTAACCCTTCGTTTCTATTTAAATATTTAACATAAGAGATTTAAGTACGAGATAGCCTAGATATATTAAAGATTCTCAACCCTTTTAGGCGCATTCTCAAAATGTATAAAGTGACCATCGTCTTTACAATTTCCATTCATTTGCAATAACAAATGGACTTCCTGTGAGCAGAATTTCATGAAATACTAGATTTGAGTCTTTTAGAAAGATCTTTCGAGTTCAAAGTTAATTAAAATCGGAACAGCAGAAATTCGGACTGTTTTTCTTTTCCTCAAAAAATCTCGAGTTATACATATATACAAATGGAGCACTGCAGATGTTTGAGCATTACACACAAGAAAAAAGTTAAGTAGGCACCAAATTTTTAAAGTATGCTCCGTCTTGGGAAAAAATATATATGGCATCAATTCTGACTCCAAACCAAATTTCCACAGTTCCCTCGACAGAAACCTATGTATAGTTTCAGATGTTCGGGCAGTAGTTGAAAAGGAAAAGTCGGATCGATACCAAATTATCAGCGTTTAGTTCATTAGTCCCTGGAAAGGTTTTGAGTTCAATTCTGACGGCATAATCTTTACTTTATAGAGACAGAAATCTAGATATCTACAAGAGATTTCTAACAAGTGGCAACCCTAGTTTTAATTATATTTTAAAAAAGATTGATCATCGATTAAGAAAAACAAGGACTGGCACACAAAAAAACTACTACAGTAAGTCTATGTTAAGTCCAATTCAAAGCAAACTTCCAGTTGCTTTGGACTTACCGTACATAAGGCTATGAGGAGTAAGTATATTGTGTCGATAATTGGTGTATTCTTCTCCAGACGATTTTGCTGTTTAATCGGGCAGCTTCAGAATCTCTTCCTTGCTGGACCTTGGAATTTTAACTCAAAAATTAGTTTGAAATTTGACCACCCCCTGTATGAAAACGTCTGTAGTTTTTGAGATACTTTTAGCATTTACTGAGAAACATTCATTCCACAATCACATGTAGCGTCGTTACACGTGAAGGTACGTTGAGGAGGTCGCATAGTTTTCCTCCGGGAAAATAGGGTTTTTGTCCTTAAGAGTTCGGCTGTAACAGCGCCCATGAATGCAAGAAAAATATATCCCAGGACAAAAAAAAAAAAAAAAAGTCTTCAAACAGTTTATTCCTTAAATAAGAAATTAGTGTCCCTTTTTATTTTTGCTTTATAGTATTATATTATTTGTAGCAAAGCATATACGGAATCAGAAAAAATAAAAGAAAGAAAAAACTTGTCACATCGCCTGTCCATCCCTTCTAATAATTCGTTTAATTTTTTCTTGAATTTATTCAAACTCCCGACTTACACCACGATACCAGATGAAAGTTTGTTTCAATAATAAACTGCAAGCATATTTCCTCGCATCGATTATGAAACATTTCATTGAATATCAAATAAAAAATATATATACACACTATTCAACATGTTTTCATCTCATTTTTAGCGGCGTTCGCATACATTTATATGCATAAATATGCACATATAAAGCGCCTATTGTCTTCATCGAGTCCATCTGTCAGCGAGTCTGCATGTAAATAAATAAATAAAAAAAATAAATAAATAATAACAACGCGACCCGCAGTGAACGGATTTTCATGAAAATTTTATATTTAGTTCTCTTAGAAAGGTTTGTCGAGCCAACCCAAATTTCATAAGAAATAGAAATTGCTCAATTATTATCCATTATTTATCATACAGTTTGTATGCAAAAGAGGAAATCATAAATTAAGCAAAGTTTTATTGCAGTCTCGTTAGTTTTACACTGTCTGCACGCGTCGCGTGTATTTGTTATGTAAGATTCGTGAACTTGGTGTTGCTTGTGGTGTAAATAGATCCATGGCGTGATGAAGCATGCAGTATTCAAAAAATTTCATAAAACATGAAAATTTGGACTTTGTACCGACGAGAAGGCACCGCTAAATTTGACCTAATTGGTATTTACATTTTTTTAAATTGTTGGTATTATTAATTGGAATTTCTTCTATATGTGAGTCGAATTGACATTTTTGTAAAATTATTTACTGGTATTATTAAACGGCATTTTTTTTTAAATTATATTAGGAGCGTTTTCCTTTTGCAACACCCATTATCGTGATTTTAAACTAAACGGTTAAGTTTAGAAAACGCGTAAAACTATAGAATTTTATGTGTTCTATAAAGTTATATTCTTTGATAATTAATTGATAAGGAGATAACTACAAGCGTTCAAGATACTAGTATATTTACTTGTCGCTCATTTTAAGCACAGAAAAATTTAAAAAAAAAAAACCTACGCGAGGGCCACTTGCCCGAAAAAGCGTTCAAACCTCCATCTTCGCCAGCCCTAGTTTCCAGAACAGTGAAAAATATCTGCAAGTTGCCACCATCATACCTTTGCGTGTCCTTGAAACGTGTGACATTTTCGCTTGCTGTAACTCTATTTAATAAGCTGGGTAAACACCATTGCACAACATGCCACATCAAAGAAGATAAGGAGCTCACCTCACTCCAAAGCCTGGTGGAATCCAAAAGTACATATGGCTTTTCTAGCAGCAGCTGCACCAGATTTGGAAACGTCTTGTGTATGTTATTGTAAATTTAAATGTAGTTAATACTGCATTATGTAAAGGATCATAATAACATGTTTCATTTTTTTCCCTTTTTATATCGTTGCGTACACAATTAATTATTTTACTCTGATGTGAGCCCCTGGCCTTTGTCCGTGACGGGACAATTGCAATTGTACTTTATCAATATTGTATTTCATCTAGTTGCAATTAAAGATTTTCTCTCTCTCTCTCTCTCTCTCTCTCTCTCCATCGGATATTCCGTCACACTTCAGTAAACGATACATTCAGTTGCTATTCATACTTGGAAATTAAACATTTTGTTCTCCTGTATGTTTTATTGCTAGAAAAAGGAAAAGTTCAAAAAAAATACAAAAGACAATAAAAAATGACTCGGTTTAGCTCACATGAATTTGTTGCGTTAATAAGCGAACCAAAAAACAATAAAACTTGTATTTGAAATGTTTTCTCAAACCAATTTCAACAGACTGAAACTTTTCCACTTCTACAATACCGTTATTATTTATTTTTTTTTTTTATTTTATTTTCTTCTTTTTTTTATATAAAAAAAAGAAAAGAAAAAGCTTCTTATCCAACTCAGTGCCGAAAACGATATGAAGGAAAAATATCAATTAGTATTAGCCATATAGTGCAAAGAATCAACGGGCTTTAGCTGCACCAGCAAATAAAAAAATATACATATTTAGAGGTAAATTGTTCAACTAATCCACAACTCACTGGCTAAAAGAACACTTCCTACAATCTAGTCGAAACTCTCCTGTAATTTTAATTTATGGTCCTACTTCTGGAATTCTTTATAACAGTGAAAAGTCTGCCTTCATTCATTTTACTAACCCATCTCAGAGCCTTATAAACCTCAACCAGGCTTTTCTAAGGAGCCTGGTTGCTAACCTCTGTTGCCCACATAATCGAAGTCTTTCCTCGTACGTTCGCCGTTTGTCGATCTCACCATGCGAGTTGCCCGTCTTTACCCTTTTTCAAGAAGCTCAATATCTGTTTTCAGATCAGGTCTCCATACCTGAGCACGGTATTACAAATGCTGTCTTACAATTGCCTTATACAATAGGACTATGACCTCTCTGTCTCTACAGGATATTGTTCGATAAGCCATCGATAGGACATCACTGGATTTTCTAGCAGCCTGTTTACACTGTCAGAGAACTTCATATCGGCCCGTGCCGTAAACACTAGTTCCCGTTCTTCCTCAACTGTTTCTAATTTAAACTTACAAAGATTATAAGTTATTTTGAAGTTGCTATTCTCCAAGTAACATCATGCATTTTGCTGCATTAAAACATAGCCGCCACTTTTCTGGCCATTCTTGAAGCCTGGTCGAACTATCCCGAAGGAGCCTTGCTTGGCACTGATCATTATGAACTCTCCTGAACAATTGCTTCACATGTATATTTTAACAACACGCCCTTTATCTTTCGTCGATGTTGTTTATGAAAATCATGAACAACAGTGGTCCAAGAACTGATGCTTGGGGGACCCAACTTCCTCCATTACATCGAACTGAAGAATATCCATTAATCGCAACCATCTGCCTTCTGCCCTGCACTCTAAGATCCATCTTAGAACCTTTCCAGTAATCGCAACATATTCCAGCTTATATAGTGACCTCTGCTGAGGAACTGAGTCAAATTACCCTACTAAAATCCATATAAACTATGTCGAAACTGTTCCTTACATTAATTTGTTCAAGTATACTTTTAAAAATTGACCACTGTCTTTTCTCCTCCTGCCAGAGCCGTTAAAAAAAAAATAATAAATTGTATCGATGGTTGTACAGAGCATTATCAAACAATGAAACTGTCCCAATGTTTTCATTTTATTTTTGCATTTTGAATGAGTTACTTCTTTCACATGCGAAACTATCGTGGAATATGAGGCGTTATCCCATGAATCTTTGCGACTACAAATAATGGACAGGTCTAGCTCCGCCCACCGGTTCTTGATTGGAATATCTACTCCTGTGAGTAATTTTCCGCTTTTTTCCTTGAATGAGTGAAAAGATTACAGAAGTGTGACTTGAATAGCTCGAACGCTCGGCAAATTCTTCCCGAGCATTGAATGAGAGATGCAAAGATGTCTATAATAATTTCAATAGTTCTATAATAAATATTTAATTTACTCACGTTTATCAAAGTTCGCTGCGACCCATTTTTTAATGTTTTTCCTTTCTTTTTCTTTTTTGATATTCGATATCAAGCGAGGACTGGTAACTGGACAGTTCGGGCAATTAATAATTTTTAGAAATTGTAACGTTGTATGCTTCTACGTAAGTTTACTTAGACGTAGGCCAGTATGCTTTAAATTACGGATAAATTCTCTTCAAACTGAATCACCAATTCCTTTTTGGAGAGAATTTATTCATTTTGGAATGAATGTACAAACGTCACCAGATAATATTCTAGGGCTGGAGGGGGAAAGTAGAATGAAACATTCTGAAGGCCAGAGTCTGTAAACAATTAAGAAAAATAAATGAAATAATACAGTGTTCCAGAAGGCTGGAGGGAGAGGAATTAGACAGATGGCGTGATGTCCCTGTTCCATTTCCTGACAGCTTCTCCAATGAGTGCATAATTAATATTAATTTAAGCGTTTAAGACGCGCCTTCATGAATGCATCAAGCCTCCGCCATTGATGTATGATTTTCATTTTTAATTTAAAAAAATATTAATTTTAGCGTTAGGACAAGTTACTCGGATGTACTCTGGAAACCTAAAAATGACAAGATACGTCACTTTAGTGGTAGCGGTTTAACTCTGCGGTATGCACCTCAAGTTCAATTTCAGATTAGAAGGAAGAGGCCACAACTTCCGCTCTCCCATTACGATGAGCTTCTGCGTTTTATCCTTACAGTTCTTATCCCCATAATGCAAAGTTTGTACATGGTGTGTAAAGTTAACATAAAGTAGAGTCAGTTATATCCAAGTTTATATAATGCATTTTGAAAGCAAACATTTTACTTACTTGCCATGTTCCTATCCCAACAACCGGCATGTGAGCCCCGGTGTTAAGTTTAATAGACGCAGCCATGTTGTATGGAAACTGTTGGTAGCCGTTGTCTGTTATAGAAACGAAACGATTTGGTAGGCAGCGCAACGTGAACAGTTAGCTTCATGTGGTGGCCTTGAAAAACGAGCTGGTAGTTGTACTGTCCATTACAGATTAGAAGGAAGAGACTACAACTTCCGTTATTCCATTACGATGAGGCTGCCGCTTCGGCATTTTAACCTTATAGTTTTTCATCCCATACTCCCATAATGTAAAGGGCGTGTAAAATTAACAAAAAGTATAATCAGTTATATCCAGGTTTATATTTCATATTGAAAGTAAAGATTTTACTTACTTGCCATGTTCCTATCCCAATAATCGGCATTTCAGCCCCAGTGTTAAGTTTGATAGACTCAGCCATGTTGTATGGAAACTGTTAGTAGCCGTTGTGTGTTGTAGGAAGAACTCTTCAGCAGGCAGCGCAAAATGAACAGTTAGCTTTAAACATGTGATGGCCTTGAGAAACGAGCCGGTAGTTGTACCACAGAGTATTACTCTGTACTATCTAAAATACCGCCCATCTGTGAAGGTAATGCCACTCACATGTCACTGTGATATCTTTATTATTATTTCTTTTTCCTTTTTTTTTTTTTTTTTACATTTCCTCGTACGTACCGTGAAAACGATAATTATAAGCGGTTATCGCAGGTGAATGATACCAGGAAGTGCTACTTGAACATATATTTTATTACACATATGTAAAAATACGTACTAATTATCCATGACATTCGTTTGACTTTTAAATCATTTATGATTTAAAAGTCAAACGAATGAAAAGAAATCGCTTTTTCATTAGGACTGCATTCAGACGAGTTGTGTGCCAATCCGATAAAGCGAGTACCTGTTGGCAGAATATTTATGATTTGTTACGAATATCTATTCGTCTACGCGAATTTCCAATCCTAGTCATTCCAACAAACGCAAAAGTTGCTTAGTTATTGGAATGAACAGATCGCTTAGCCCCTATTGGTCAAATTTCGAACTAATTTTTATTAAAAAAAAAAAAAAACTCCCACAGCTAATTACAATGCAACAATCCGTTCTTCGATACGACTTTAGTTTAAGTTATTCATTTTTAAAAGTTAAAAAGAACATTATAAGCATCGTGTATGATTTGAGCCATGGGTAAGCAACTTTGTGTATCTTATCTTCAGTTAACCAGTGTTTTATTGTATTTATTGACCTGTAAGAAGATAATGTTAGCATTGTTCAGAATTGTAGATAAAACCTTCCAGATTATTCGAAAATACTGAATGAAGTTTGACAGTAAAATCTATTAAGGCTGCATTTTATTACAAGACAACCCGTGATTAAACAATGACGAGGGAAAAATAAATAGGATGATGAGATTTATCTGTTGCTTAGATGATGCTACATATAAATTTTAATGCCTATAGAAGTAAAAGGTTTTATTTATTTTAGTAGCTTCGAGTGTTTTGCTAACGAAACTTGAAACGTTGAACAAATATTTGTTTTATTTTGCGAAAGCCGTATTATACATATTCAGAAGGTTGCTTTCATTCTGATTTCCTCTCACTGAATATGTTGATGCAATTGAAATATATTTATTGTTTACATCGAATTAAAATAGTTAATGATATGTTCACATTGTACACTGAGGTATCACTGAATTATGACCACCCCTATGAAAACTGAATAAAAGTAAAAGTAAACTGCATGAAAGTAAAATTCCCAGCGTGATGGGTAAAAGGAAGGCTTTATCGGACTTTGATAAAGGACAGATTATGGGTGCTCGAATAGCTGGTGCCTCGATTTCCCAAACGGCTGGGGTGTTCGACAGCCGCCGTAGTTAGTGTACCAGGACTGGCGTCAAAATGGTCAAACAACAACCAGAGGGCAAAACTGCTAAAGTCAGCGAAAAGTTGATGTTAGAGGTGAGCGCCGGGTCCGACGACTCTTACAGGCGAACAGGCGTAGCACTGTTCAAGAGTTGACTACCCAATACAACATGGGCCAACCCGGAACAATATCTGGCATGACCATGCGTCGCACGTATGGACTATACCAGCAGATGACCCCTACGGCATCCTAGTAGACAGTTTGTAAAGTTTATTACCAAATTTATTATTATTTTAAGTCTTTTTAACAGTACGTGTATAGCTCCTTGCGACAGAAGCTTTCCCAAATTAAAAATAATTAAAAATTACTTCGGCTAATCAGTGGGTCAGACTAGATTATCAAATCTTGCTATATTATTGAAAAAGAATATGCCAGTAAAATTAATTTCAATGAGGTTATCGATAAATTTACTGAAATGATGACACGAAAATGGAAACTCTTCTGTTATGGATTTTCACATTTTTTGCTCTCTTTGTTATTATACACACAAAGTTCATTCATGAATTTTTCTACGCAATCGTAGAAACTGGTACCCCTTCGGAAGATCACGTGGATTTGGTCATGTGACAACTGACGTTGGCATCAGCGTGGCACCAGTTCTCCCGCTATCTTCGCATCCGTAGACGCTGGTACTCCGGCACGCAGTCGGTGGTAGGACGGCATTTGCTTCGACGCTACTTCGGCATCGTTGCTTGCCGCAAAGATGCACGGGAGTTTGTCACGTGACAGCGTAAACTGAACGCCGGTAGTGGGAGGAGCGAAACTTGTCGATCAGTGTAGTAACGTCACACCTCCACGAAACTCAACCGGGAAGGTTCTCAGCTTGTGAAATTTAGCCAATCGTTGATATTTAGTTATTTGCATCGCGTGTTAATAAAGAAGTCAGGCAACAGTTAAAAGGAAATTAGCTTTAGCCTGCCTTTAGGAATGCAATGCAGTGCCATCTGTCAAGAGCAAAATAAACTAAGCTACATTTTACTTCGTTTTGAATCAGGATAGCATAACGCACTTTGCTAATTGTTTCCAGAATGCAGATATTTTATTGTGATGTTAAATATTGATTATTATTTAACTTAAAAGAATATTGCGGACGGACATTCGTAATATGCCAGTTCAGATTTATTTATTTAATTAATGAAAGATATAATGTGCTTGAGTGCAGGTGGAGGGATTCCCATTCAAATAGTTTCCTTGTCGTCTCAACCAATAACGTCTTTCCTTGATAAATGGTTGGGATGGTTGGGTGGGAGGGTCGTGCGAAGCAGTTACTCCAAAGGTATGAAAACTAGAAGCACTAAAACACGATTGATAAATAACATTATATGCGTTCACTCAGTGATCACTGAATTGTTACCACCTTACTTAATAGCCGCTATACACCGAAGCACTGACTCCACCAGATGTCTGACGACGTCCGTATGGATCTGCAGCTATGCTGCCTGCAAGGCTTTTACACAGTGCCGGAATAGATGACGGTTGTGAGTCCATGAACCTCACTTCCAGTTCCAAAACATCCCACAGGTGGGTTCGGGTCAGGCGAATTTGGAGGACAATCAAGATGGGTGATACCTTCACTGTGTTCCTCGAACCACTCGTGCACAGTGCGGCCCAGATGATATGGCGTATTACCGTCTTGAAACATACCGTTTCTGTCAGAGAAAAAAATGGAACATGGCAGGGTGCACATGGTCTCCGGCTCACAATAGTCACAGTAGCCAAAGTACTAGGAGTGATCATCGACTCCAAACTAAGCTTCCTCGACTACCTAGACCGATGAATGGGGACTGTTCCTTGTTTATTATAAAGCTGCCTTTCTCTCAATTGTAAGCTACGCTGCCGGCGTCTGGGTCCATCGCATCGGGCTGGTGAAGATGGGGGAAAAACCGGACTCAATACAACGATTTATGTTGTTAGCTATCAATAGAGTCTGCAGAACAGTTTCCACCCCAGCTCTACAGGTCATCGCTGGAGTCCATCCTTTTCTTTGTGACCTTCCGAGGACGGGCTTTTCGGATTAGAAAGAAAATCCCATCCACTTTACTCGACACCGAGCTCAATCTGGAGGCAGATCCAAAGACGGAAGAGACCCGCGTCTATCATGAACTATTGAACATTTGGCACACTCGGTGGGACACCTCCTCCCTTGACACAACCACAAGAAAATTTCTACCTAAAGTCACATTCCCTGATTCCAAGTCAGTACAAGCATTACGATTTTTCTCCCTCGAGACATTTTCTCTGATCACCAAATACGGTTCAATGAACGAGAAACTACACCAACTGGACCTGCATCCAACTGGCCTCTGTCACTACGCTGCCAAAGACTACTGGCACCATATACACTGAGTGAACAGAAATCATGGTATACCCACCTAGTAACGGGTAGGCCCACCTTTCGCCCTGATGAGGACAGTCACACGGCGAGGCATTGAGTCCACTAGTTCACGAAAGCGTTCCACAGGTATTTCCACCCATGCTTGCTGCACCGCTGTCCATAATTCCGTTGCATTCCTGGGTGGAGGATACAAAGCTCGAACTGACCTTTCCACAGCATTCCAAAGATGTTCCACAGAGTTCATATCCGGTGAATGGGGTGACCATTCCAGGGTGGTAAAATCTGCGGATGCTTTTTGAACCATGAACTAGTCACCATGACTCAGTGGGGAGGTGCTTTGTGCTGCTGGAAGAGTCCATTGCCCTGTGGGTGTACAATGAGCATGAAGGGATGCATATGGTCAGCAAGAATGGACACGTAACTTAGACCATTCAGAGATGCGTCTAGTCGTACCAGAAGTACCAACCTGTGCCAGATGAACATGTCACAGACCATTCGTGCGGTTTCCGCCAGATACGCACCCTCCCGTCCGCTCGAAATAAACTAGAAACGGAACTCATCGGACCAGGAGACCCGTCTACAGTCATCCAAGGTTCAGTGCCCATATTCTTTCGCCCAGTTGAGGCGTAGAATCCTCTGTCGTGGTGTTAGCAATGCGGCTCCCATAACCTATTGCGGCTAATGATGACCTGATGGAGACGTTTCTGGCACCTCCCTCGTTGAAATCGGCGGTGATTTGTGCCACTGTCGCTCTCCGGTTGGCTGAAACAATGCGAGACAGGCGTCTGCAGCCACTTTCGTTCACCACATTTCTCCGCCCACAGCGCTGCCCACGATGAGATGTTATTCCCGAAATGGTGTATTCCAGATACACTCTTGATCCTGTCGAACAGGGACAGCGCAATTTCTGTACCACCTCCGCGACAGAGTGACCCATGCGTCGGGCACCAACTATCATCTCTCTTGAAAGTCGATTAACTCAGGACTTTTATACACACTGACATCGAATTGCCGTCTATCTAAATGCAGTGGACCTATATATTCCTGCCAAGCGATGAGTTCGTCCACTAGAGAGAGGGGTTCTTTCTCTTCGCCTTCTACACTGGGTAGCTGTCACATTGTTTTTGTTCTTTTCTTATTTACACCACGGATTTTTTTTTTTTTTTTAATGTATACCCCCGTATTTTTCCCCCATACTTCTCTGAAGTGGGCTCCCAGAGGAATCCAGCCCGCCTTTTGAAGTCATCATGTGAATCACAGTGCCGAATTGAGACACTACGAGCTCCATTGGGACTGGTCGACCTTCCAGTGGCTTGGACGAGTACTCGGAATTATTTCTCCAGGTGATTAATGCTTCTGGGTAGCAAGAAGCCAGAACTGAACACACACACACACACAAAACTAAACTTCTCACATTTCTGGCCTTTTTACAATGGTATTGTTCTTCACAGAGTTACAAGGAGTTGAACTGACGTTCTAGGAGCCGCCCCTTACAAAAACGCATGTCCACACACATATCCTAAGAGCTGCCAGTAGACCTCGCCAATGAAACAGTGGTCCATACGCACCAGTAGTCCTAGTTGTTGCCAGAAAAAGAGGCCTGACATAGCCGAGTGGTCAGGAGCGTGAATGAAATAGCACACGCTCTTTGAGTGAACCAGGGTTCAAACTCGTGACTGCTAAATACGATTAACATTTGTATTGATGATTTATTACAAACTCCATTGATCTGGTGGTCGTGCCGGAGTATTAACAAGAACTTTATCCCAGTGTTCGATGCACGCAATGAAATTTGCAAGAGGTGGATGATGGATCATTGCACAGAATTTAATTTTGTGTTCGGACTCACGCCGTTGGCTGTACTGCCCGAAATCATCAATGCCCAGTTGTCGAACAAACTAATCAAATTTAATTTGATTAGTTTGTTCGACAATTCAGAATCGCGGATGAAAATGAACCAAGCGAAACGTTACACTCGTTTCAGATGTGTTCAGGAGGGCCCGTCAATGCTTTCCTGGTACGAATTTGAGATCATAATTCGTGAACTTAAACTAGATTGAATTTCATAATTCGGTATAATAAGGCGCTCAATTGCAGATACAGTCAAGAGTCACGATATTAGCACAAATTATAACCTCTTAATAAGAAAAGAAAAATATATATTGGAATGAGCTATAACCGATATGAATGAATTTCAAACGAGGCCCACCACTGCACATATTTCTTTTATTCTTAAAATTATCAATATTTCCGCGTATATACTCTAACGAAGAAAAGCAAGAGGGCATTTCGAAAAATGTGTCATTGCTTATAATGGGAATGCACATCCTATGACAAATACCTCCTGAAGTATTATCGACAATTACAGTTTAGTGCCACGCTGTCATCATGCACTTGAAAGGGTCAGTAAGAGGGTTTAATTTCCAAATTTCAAATAATTAAGAAAGGTTTTCACTGAGAAGGGAAGAGTTATTCCTAAATCACTTGTTTCTTTTTTAGCTTACCGAACAGATAGAGCTTTCCAGTTGGTTTAACTTTGTACTTGGAACAAAATGTTAGATAATATGTACAATCAGGGCAGCGTAGTAATACGCCTTCTTCTCGTAGATACATAAGCCTATCCATTCTAAAACGAATCTACTTTTCACAAAATAATAACATGCAGCGAGAAACAATGGACGAATTCTTAATGCAGTCAGTCACATACTGGTACGTGCAGTCGCTTACAGCGCCATCACACGGGAAAAAAAATCTCTCCTTAATTTACATAAATCTTTATTGAACCGAAGACAATTAAAAATGTTTGAAGATGAAATTTGTAATGTTCTAAAAATATAAATAAAGATAATTTTGTTACTCGTCTTCAGCATTTCATGTTATATTTACTTAATGTGCGTACATATACACAATGAAAACAAGAACGATAGGGATTATCGAAATAAATATTTCCGAAGGATTATGCAGAAAAATTACTTTCAACTAGGCAGAAAGTGTTGTTGTTCTAAGATTATAGGCGCATCAGCGACTTAAATTGCATTGCGCTGTACATATTATGTCTCTAAATTTCGTGTTCTGTTGTCGATTTGTTTCTCTAATGAAGTAAAAACCCGAGTTTCCCAAATAAAAACCATGCTATTAGCATTAGTAGAGGCATATAATGCAAGAAAGCAAGCTTGTGCAGCATCAGCCAAAAAAAAAAAACATGCTCCCATTTCACCCCTCCGTTCGTTCCAAGTACCTGTCCAGCTGAGTCTTAAATTTATTTAGGCTATCAACTTCCACGACAAGGGATGGAAGTCTGTTCCACCAACCAACCACCCGCTGGCTAAAGGCAAATTTCCGCACGTCTATCCTACATCTGTCTTTCCTCAATTTGAATTTATCAAATTGGTCAGGCAAGACTTCCCCTTAACAAAACCATGCTGTGTCCGATCTATAACTGAAGTCTTGTCTAGATGATCCTGCAGTGCTTCTTTAACCAATGCCTCCAATGCTTTAACCAATGCTGTCTGGGTGGTGGTACCTATCTGAGAATAAGTAACACTAGTCTTCTCCTTAGGTGAAGCGTTACTTATTCGAAGTAGTGCAATATCATGGCAACTCGTTGTGAAGGCATTCACAATATGAGATATAACCTAAAACGATGCCACCTTAAAAATTTTCTGTTTATTCAGAAATGGCTGTGTATTATGATGCTAAGCACTTTATATACATAGCCAATGCCTCCATTAATTTTCCTGGAACAGAAGTTAAACTCACAGGTCTATAATTACTTGTGTTGCCCTTTGTGAATTCGGGTCCAATTTGCACATCTCCAGTCCATGGGTACCTCCCCTGAGTCCAAAGAAGCTCTCATAATTATGGCTAAGGGTTTGCTTACTTCCTTTGCTGCTTCCTTTTATATAATTTTTTTTATTATTATTTATTATCATCAGTTTATTTCTCTTAGGAGAACACCCGGTTACAGCCACAGGCTAGAGGGTGAACATACATATACAACTATGTTACAAAACATACAAATATGTTACAGTTATAAAATACATGAAATACATAATATCTGATTTATAATTATCTGGAATATAGAATAATTGAGTTATTGATTACTCGCAAAGGCTTTTACTACCGTAAACTGGTAAGAACATAATATCATGAAAATTGAAGCATACCTTCTGCTTAAACACACACACAAATGGGAGCTTCACCATATTTACATAAACACAAATATTTACAGCCAGACAACGTACAGCATTTGAAACAACAGGAATGACAGCGATACAGCAAAATAAAAAATTTGAAAGTTCAATTTTCCCGCAGTCGTCTTCTTCTGTGGTTTTCTTCTCTGCCACATGTCTCATAACTGGATAGATCCCATCCACCCCGGGTGCCTTTTTTATGTTTATCTTCAACAATTTCTCCTCCACTTTCCTCTCAGTTATTACAAAATCATCCAGCTCATTGCCAGAGTTTAACTCATCCCTCACATTCCCCTCCCTGAATAACTCCTCATGGGTAGATGCAAAATACTCATTTAGTTTGTTAGCCACCTGAGCAGGATCATCAACAGCTGAACCATCAATATCCATTGGACCAATCTGATGAATCTCTTTCTTTCTAGATTTTACGTAGGTAAAGAACTCTTTGTTGTTTTTCTTTGCATCCTTTGCCAAGGATTTCTCATAATCTGCCTTTGCCTGCCTAATCTCCTTTGTGACTTGGCTACAGACCAGCTTATATCTATCATAGGCTTCCATGTCACCCATTAGTTTATATGTATCTCATGCATTTTTCTTCTCTGCCACATGTCTCATTAGTTCATCTGACATCCATTTAGGCCTAAACCTTAAACAATATTTCTTAGTTGGTATGTAAACCCTAGTTGCTTCCAAGATAAATTCTTTGAATGCTTTCCATTTCGAATTTACTGTTGGTAACATCATCAGTTGGTCCCACCATATAGAATTTAAATACTGTCGCAGACCATCGTAGTCACCTTTACGAAAGCAATAACCCTTCCCTTTACCCCTGATGGTAGTTACCTCTTTGAGTAAATCCCACTTCAGCGCACTGTAATCACTGCCACCTAGTGGTTCCTCTATCTGCAGATTCTTAATGCATGAAGAGTCACTGCTGATAATCAAATCAAGAGTATTCCTCCCTCTAGTTGCCTCCCGAACATGCTGATGTTGAAAACAATCATCCAATAAATCCACAAAAGCCTTGCTAGTGTGTGAGTGACCAACCCACAAATTCTAGTCAATATCTGGGAAATTAAAATCCCCCATTATAAGACTTTCTGATTTACTGGCCCACTCTATTTTCCTGTACAGTTTCTTATTATACTCATCATAGTCATTAGGCCTATAGCACACTCCTACTCTCAATTTTGATCTCCCAATGCTTGTCACACCAAACTGACTAGACACTGCACTGTCCAGCGACGTCGACTGGCTTCACTTCCTTGGATTTTATGTGTTTCTTAACTAATAGCATAACCCCTCCTCCCTTCCTATCCTTTCTGTAGACATTGTACTCCCCAAATTCCATTTCTGCATTCCTTATATCTCTGTGACACCACGTCTCTGAAATCCCCACAATATCTGCCTTGGATGTTTTGAGCAATACCTCAAATTTATTTACTAAATTCCTAGCATTAGTGTACACGCAAATATACATGCACCTGTTCCTATTCTTAGCTACCTTAACAGAACCCATCTGTTTACTTGTACCGCAATGACTCCCAGCAGTCTCTGAAATATCCTGCATCTTGTTTTCCATGCTTCTGCTCATTCCAGTAGAAGCAGTGCAAGAATCACTTTCTCCTCTGCCAGTGGCTACTGTTAATCTATTAGTCCTTGTATCCACCCCCAACTAGCAGTTTTCCGACCCACCTAACACTGCCTCGATAGCATCAGCAAATATTCTTGCACCTTTTCTATTTAAGTGTATTCCATCCCTGTAGAAGCAGTCTGTCCTATTAACAAGTACAGTCCAGGCTGAAAAAAATTCTACCCCTTGAGCCTTGCACAATCTTTCCAGGGCCGAATTGATGGACAAGGCTCTCATCATATACTCCCTCCTATCGTGTCTGGGCAGAATTGCAGACACTTTCAAATTCAACCCTAATTCACGGGTTTTTTTTTTTCAACAGTGACCTGTACTTGTTAAGTGCCTATTCTCGCGTGGGATCGACTAATTCAGTCACGTTGAGAAAAAGACCTAGAAAATCCCTCCCATAATTGAGATTCGAATTCAGGTCCTTTCCACCCGGTGTGGAGAGGATGGTAGATAGACAATACAGATGGACTCCTGTACGCAGGCTACTCGGTAATTTGATCCATTGTAATGTGTATTTGATTCCGTAAATTTAAAGTATTGTGATAATAGTCACTTTATCAGCTGCGTGATTAAAAATCTGTTTCAAGAGAAGGAGAAACATACCAGTTTGCAAGAGACCGATTAACTCGATCACCGGGCAAGGTTAAAAAAAAAAAAAAAGTTTCGCTCCACCCAAACAGGGAATGACTTTCAACCTCTGTGATCGAATCTAGGACTTTTTGCGCACAGTGCTGAACACCAGCCACCAAATCATTATTTTAGTATTAGTATTAATAGTGGTAATGTGCAAGACAGCAAGCTTCAGCCAAAACAAAAAAATTAATAAATAACGCTAGGTCTAGTCCTTCTACCTTGAATTTAAACCTACCCATCCCTACAACACTAGATGGAAGTTTGTTCCAACAGTCGGCCAATCGCTGGCTAAAGGAAATTTCCGCACATCTACCCTGCAACAATTTTCTTCCTCACTTTGAATTTATGCCCCCTCATGTGTGTAGTCTGAACAATGGAATGATTCCACTAGCACTGAGCTTACTCAATCCATTCAAAGCCTTAAATATCGCAATCAGATACTCACACAGGTGTCAAGTCTCCAGGCACTACCATTTGCAGAATTGAAGAATTTCTTGGTATGGGTACCCTTTTGTTCCTCTCACTAATCTCGCTGCTGTTCTCTGCACCCATTCCAACATATCCACGTCCTTCCGAAAATGAAGCGTAATACCTGTATGCAGCAACCATTACTTTAGTACAGGTACTGACAAAATGACTCAAAGAAGCTTCCTTTCGTAAAGGGCATCCATGTAGGCCTTCAATACTTGTCCTTGTTTTATAGTAATAATAATATTCTATGGTTAGTTTGCCTACTTCTCCGATGAAAAATCAGTTTCCGACGGTAAAAACTCTGCAATCTCCTCCGAGACCGAAAAACTCAAACACGGTGTGAAAACCCCACAAAAATTCATTCAATCTCAGCAAACCTGTCTTTGGCACAGAACAGAAGCACAGTGATCGTATCCGCTGCTTGCAGTAGTTGCTACTAGGGACGAACGACTACAAATGTAGTACTAACTGCGAGGGTACAGGTACTACTACAATGCGTGGCCACTTTATTAATTATATCTGTCCTATCCATGAAATAAAATGTTTCTTCAATAATGATACCACACGTTCGTATCATGCGATATCCAGCAAGTGAACAGATTTGTAGGGATGCAATATTTGCAATTCAATGCGAGAATGGGGTAGGAAGAAATATTTACGTGATCTTGAATACCGCACGGTAGTTGGCTCCAGACATATCGAAAACTGCAACCATCTGCAGTTTTATGTACAACTGTTTCGACCGTACTGAGATTCGCACCACAATCAAACAGCATTCAGCCAGCGACGATCCTGTCATCGGAAACGTTTCATTGATTCGAAAGACCAACGGAAGCTGACAAGATTTCTGCTGGGCAATAAAAAGGCTACGGTCAGTCAAATAACAACCCAGTGCAACAGTGGCAGTAAAGATGCATTTCACACCTCGTCGTACCTTGTTATGGATGGGGTATCGCAGCCAGAAGAAAACAGTGGGGTTACATTGGGCTCAGAAACGTCAAGACTAAAGATTTGGAAAAGCATTACCTGTTCTATCAAATCCAAGTTCCTGCTGTTTCACACTGATAGGTGGACTAGAATATGGGAAAACATCATGAGTCCATAGACCCACTGTCAGCTGTTAATAATGCAGGCTGGTAGTAGTGGTGTAATAGTATAGGAAATGTTTTCATGGCGCACATTGGGTCCCTTGATAGCACAGAGGAAAATTTGGATGTCACAAGTTATCTGAAAACTGTTTCCGACCGGGCGCAACCATTGATGAATGCCGTATATCCATCTGCGAATAAATTCTTCCAACAGAATACGCAATGTCAAATCGAATTAAAATTTCATTTCCTTAGTCTTTCATTAAAGAGGAGTAAATAATTCCCAGAAAAAATTATGACCGCTAGTGTCAGGCGAGAATAACGTGGTTGTTTATTCTCAGAAACTTGGATTTTTCGTCCAGCAAAACAGAAAATCGATCTCAGAACGCACGCAATTTACAGACAATATACATGGAGCAATATAGCCTTAGTCGCTGATGCTCCTGAAACCCTACTACAACAACAACATCACGACCGGAAACTGATCGGATCGTAATTCGAATTCCTATCGTCTAATAGGGCCTTTACTTGTAATTTGATCTCGGATATGACATTTACTCAGGCCGTTCTAAATCCTTATAATAATGCAGTTCAGTTTCGTTCACAGAAATAAGTATTAAATCACCTAACCTTGTGATGAATAATGCGTATTTTACAACAGATCATATATCACCACACAATGGTATGATGATAAAAGTCCTTAATTTTGTTAGTTGCCTTGATTCTAACGATACCTTTTTTATCTGATACTTTTCAACCTATGGTGGTCGATAAGAGGAGATAGTTTTTTCTTTCTTTTTATCTCTTCTCGTGTAGGCGTTGTATTTGAAGTTCAAATGAACGTTACGTATTTTTCAATGGTGCTTCAATTGATTTTTCGATTGCATCACTTCGTTTATTACTGATGTTCTCGTTTTATTTTATTTTTACAATGTCTGGACGCATGTAATGGAATTCTCCGTATTGAACAATTTCATGTTTGCATAAATGAGTAAGATTTTTGAAAGGGTCTTGACAACATAGCATGAAATGTAACAAGACTACAGCTGACCAATGAGCTGAGTACAAATGAGACCAATGAGCATCGTCCATGAACTCTTGGCTTAGAGTTCATGGACGATGACTCAGTTTACTCTTTGATTCAGTTCTTAAATCTAATTATATAAATTCTGACCGGCTTGGAGAATTTTAGTGGAAGTAAACGAGTTGAAATGGATGAGGTCTGTAACTCAAAGCCACTACTATCCCCTTTTCAAAGAAACTTAACTTTCCGTCGAAAAAATCTTAAGAAAGTTTTCGATTTCACTGTAGAATTTGACATGCAATTCTGATTCACTCTGTCCTCCAGTATAGCCGGTTTACTTAATGCTACATTAGTTCTAAGGACGCTTCGCTGGTGCACTGCAACCTTTCAAAAGAGAGAAAAGAAAAAATAGGAATCACACGCGCGATCTACTTCATAAATCAATATTCATCTGTATATGAACGCCTCAGTCACATTTTCATCATGCTATACGTTTACTCTGTTATCTTTCCAAACATTGCCATCTCCATGGAAACAAAATGACATTGTAAGTTATAATATTTGAATTGGAACTTTAATAAAACATGAAAATAAGCATCAATAGCGAGTTTTACATTATTTTATGGCTATAAAACACCATAGTTGGCTCATAAAAATAAACTACAATTGTAGTGTAAAGGCATCAATTTAATTGTATCTCATATTGTGGCTACTTGACATGCTACTTTCAATGCCTTGTGCATATTTTATTACAGTATTTTATGGCGCATAAAAGTTTAATGGTTTTTTAAAGATATTAGGGGAAATGGTTATCATAAAGCGGTATACTCGGTTTATTCACATCTAGCGCATTTAATAGCTTCTCATATAACAAATATACACGTGACTATACTAAATCACTGATTATTCTTCCGTTTATTTTCACTTGTTGATTTTTAAAGCCAAACTTGGCCACATCAAATTTCAATCTTATTAACAATATTGCGGACATCTTACAGACTGAAAGCTGTCTGAAATTAGAATGCATTAAAAAGTAACTATTTCAACAAATCATTCCCAATAAAAAATTAACATAAATATACCACGATTGACCACATGGCTGTTATGAATTCACTGATTAATTGCAGGATTATGAATTTCTTTACATCTTATTTTAAAATAAACTTGCACGGTGATTTGAAAAAAAAATTGCACAGATATTACATTTGATTGGAAAAGATTTCCTAAAATGATAGATAAGTAATTACGAGACCCGTTTACTAAACTAAGAACTCGGAGGAGTGCAGGTAATTTAACTGTGAAATTATGCATATTGCATCTGTGAAGTAGATGCTGTCATCTCTGGTTGCCTGATGTAAACTGTATATACAGGAAATGGCCACTTAATATGGTACGTTAAAAGGGTATTCGTGATGATCTTCAATTCTGAAAAATAAAAATAATGCTGGTTAAAAGCGTTTTTTCATTTTTAATTTTAATCTTAAAAAATATAAACTAAAATTAAGATGTATAGGAGTTCTGCTCCACAATTATGAATTTTGTGTTGTTTATCTTATCCTATCTTATCTTCCTTCATGGATTAGGCGATCCGCCTGTTCCGATCTCGAAGAGGTCTGTCCATCTTTTCTTTGGTTTTCCTCTGTATCTTTTTCCTTTTGCTCTATATGTATAAGCTAATTTAGGGAATCTATTATCTTCCATTCTTTCTACATGTTCTTTCCATCTTTGTCTATATTCTATAATTGTTCCATTAACTGATTAAATATTTAATTCATTTCTAATATTTACGTTTAGTATTTTATCTAATTTTGTAAATCCTTTAACGTAATTTTGTAAATCCTTCATTTCTGCAGCTTGTTTTCTATTAATGTCTCTTTGTTTCGGTATCCATGTTTCAGAACCATAAAGAAGTGTTGGTATTGCCATTACTTTGCAAAATTTAAATTTCTTTCCTTGTTTTCTTAGCCAGAGTTCTTTTCATTATTCCACATATATTTTCAAATTTCGCCAATTTCTGGTTCAAATCTTCTTCGACATCATACGTTACATCGCATCCTACATATTTAAAATGTTTCACTTGTTCTAATATTTTATTGTCTATAACTATTTTTGTTCTCACCGTATTTTTCCCTTTAAAAGCCATTGTTCTAGTTTTCGTCGTTGATATTTTAACTTTATATTCTTCTCTTATTTGGTTTAATTTAAATACTGCTCTTTGTAAATTATCTTCACTATGTGTTGTTTACTACAGCAAATTTAAGCATATACAGGGTAGAAAACAGTAGGGTTCTTAGAGTTACTGAATTTGTTTTCACTGAATATTAAAGGTCATTAGTTAGTTAGCGTTAGCATAGTAGAGGCATATGATGCAAGAAAGCAAGCTTATTTAACATCACCCAAAAAAAACAAAACAAAAAAAAAAAAAAAAAAAACCCTTCCCATTTCACCTATCCATTCACTCCACAAATGTCTAGTTCAGCCTTGTCGATACTGCATTCTACTGGGTATGAATGCAGTGTATTCATTGTGTGCATTTCTATATCTCTGCCTCAGCGCCTCCACTTCTTCCTCTGGACGGGATCTCCGCGCTCGTTGGAAGGCCCTTCTTCTCTGATTAACTTCTCGCCTCAGGGTCCATAGCTCTAGGGACAGAGAATACCGCTAGGTGGCGAATTATGTAGTTGCGTGTTAATTTGTTCTCTTAAATTTAACTGAAATTAATTAGTTTTAATGCTGTTTAGTGATATCCTATAGCTCTGAGTGATTACTCAAGGTCATCCTTACCCGCTGAGAACATTTTCAACGTTGGATCCGAAGATGCAGTTAAGTACTTTTTGACTTATTTTTCGGATAGCAATTTGTACTGTAGTACGTAATGGCGGACTCCATTCATTGTATTCTGAGTTAGACTTACTAGGCTCGCCAGACGACACGTGTATTTTGCCTATCTCTTTGCCGTTGCCTACCTGTCAATGTGCGCATTTTAGACGCGACCAAGCGCCTCCAGCTATACACCTGCTTGCGCTCAGTCCTTCCGAAATAATCCACATCCCTAGGGAACCTCTGCAACCCCTCTGTTGACTGATAATCATTGTCTCCGTTCTTAGCCACGCTGAAATATACAACCAAACAATGTCAAGTGCAAACAAGCGTATACGTGGTTACAGCAAGACTGGTATCTGTCACCTATGTAGATCGGAAAAAAACCTCGATTCAAACTCGCATATCAAATGCACCGGGTGCAATAACCTTATTTGCCGTTCCTGCAGCAAGATTGCACATATAAATAAACTGCCAGCAAAATCCCGGAGTTCTTTTTTAGGGGAATGCTGCAAATCCCCCCAAAAGTCGGTCACATCTCTTGAATTGCCAGAAATAGACACCTGCCAGACCTCCAGGACACTCCGAACTAAGGGTCTGCCTCACGGGAACTTAGGGGAAAGTAATGACAATGAAATACTGCGTGGGGTGCCGTACACCACCAACAACAACAACAACATTGCGGACGGAAGTATACTAAAGGACCAGACGCCGATAAAATCAGGGAGGTTTCACGAGATCATGAAAGTAGCCAGCGAGCAAAATACGCCTTCCTCCTCAAAACCAATTCACGATAAAAATTATATCACCCAGATAAAATCACCGGTAAATAACATCTCCGATATTAATGACAACTACGAAGTAACCTCCATTAATCCAGTTACTTCACGACCACAAGTATTAAATAATGGCAGTAGAAGGCGACACGTCAGTGACAGCCACGTACATATGAACCAGCTTGGTAAACAAAGCCAAGCTGAAGCTGGCACTAAGCAAGAAGAGTACACAGTTCGGGTAAATTGTGAGCTGAAGGAGGGCCAGGAAGGTTGTGCTTCACAACAGCCAAATGAAGACACCAGACCACTGGACATCCCTCTAAACCCGACTCTGCCCGAGGGTACCGTACTAGAGAAGTCGCTCGTCCTCAGAACTGCGTTGGAAGACCTGTTGAAGGACCAGTGTAGTAGAGTCTCAGCTAGCCTCAGGGGACAGATCGTCACCTTATGGACCAAGCTGGAGACAATCCTAAACAAGGAACACGTGGAGCATGAAAAGATGAAAGCGAAGATGGAGGCCTACTCAGAAGAGAGAGAAAAACAAATGCCACAGCGTTCTCTCTCTTATTCAGACGCGCTGAGGACTACAATAACAACTACTGCAACTGATACAGCTGGGACAGAGCAGAATAAGAGAAAAACGCTCCTACCAACGCCAAATTTGGTCATCCTAAGACCAAGAAACCTGGAAGAAATAAAAACTAGTGATGAAATCAAAACCAAAATAATAACAAACCTAAAAGAAGACCTAAAGCAGACAAGAGTAAAGGGAATTAGGAAAATGAGAAGTGTGGGTATAGTCATAGAGACAGAGACCAAAGAAGAAGCACGGGAATTAATGGAAAACCCAAAGATCGCAATCCTTGGACTGAGCGCGGAGCCACCCAAAAGTAGGGGCCCATCTATAGTTATTTATGATGTAAACAAAGATATTACCGCATCAGAACTGACAGAGGAAATATATCAAAGAAATTTCCAGGGGATATATCCGAAAGGGAAACCACAACAATTAATAACTCCTAAATACGCCATCAAATCAAGGGATGGTTTCAGCAATAACTGGATAGTGGAACTAGTGCCGGAAGCCTGGCAAGTAATAAGAAATCAATCAAGAATCTACATAGACTGGGGATCCTGTCGCTTCAGGGAGCATGTGGCTGTTCCCAAGTGTTACAAATGCTGCAAGTTCGGCCACACCTCCCACACTTGCGCACAGGACGTCAAGACATGTGGTCACTGCTCTGAAAAGGGGCATGACTACAACGCTTGCCCAAACAAGAACCAAGACCCTGTATGCGCAAACTGTAAGTCGCAGAAACTAGACCATAATCACTCCATCAGAGACCCGAAATGCCCGATCTATCTGAAAGCCAAGAGTGTCTACCAAGGAAGAATCAACTATGGGGACACGAATTAAAAACTTTAATTCCACAATGATAAAGATCTTCCAGACAAATGCACAACGGGCCAGAGCGGTGGCCGACCAGGTCAGAATAAAAGCAGAGGAGGAAAATGCAGACATTATACTACTCCAGGAGCCATATGTACATAAAAAGCTGGTCAGGGGCTATCCACTGCACTTCAAAATTATTCAGACAGAAGAGGATACCCCGTGGGCGGCCATATTGATCAGAAATCAGAACATCACGGCCACCAGGATCACACAGTTCTGCACGACCTGGGCCGCATGCGCACACCTTATCACAGCCCTGGGCGCCTTCTACGTGGTGGCGCTATACTGCCGACCAGGAGAAGAAATAACCTTCGCAATAAACTACTTACAACGACTTTTGGATACACTGCCTAACCAAAAAATTATCGTCGGCGCGGATGTGAACTGTCGTTCGCCAGCATGGCAAAGTACTACACCAGACAGAAGAGGTACCAGAAACGGCCAACATCTGGAGGACTTCCTCATGGGCTCCCAATTTACTGTTTTAAACCAGCCACATCATCTGCCAACCTATTGTAATACCCTGTGGGAGGCCACGATCGACATCTCTCTGGCAACAAGAAATCTTGCTGGGTTCGTGACTGACTGGAGGGTCGAAGATTCGTGGACCACTTCGGACCACCGGGTCATAACCTACAAGATAACAAGAGTCCTAACAAGAACACCACTAGCCAAGCAGATGACAAACAGATACGCTATCACCAGTGCCAACTGGGAGCTCTTCAGAAACCTACTGAATGAAGCGGTGGAACACAATCCAGGAAGTTTAGACCCGCAAGCCGACCCGGACGTACTGCAAGATAAGACAACTAAAATAATCACAGATACAAGCAACGAAGCTATCCAAAAGAAGAACCCGAAACCTGGAGCGAACCCCTGGTGGACTCCGGAAATCAGTGCCCTCCGCAAAGTGGTAACCAAAAGAAGAAAGGAGTTCCAACGAGCGCGCAGGACGTGGCCAGAAGCCGAAGTAGAAGCCCTCAGGCAACATTATAGAGAAGCCAGAAACCGATACACGGACGGCATCCGGAAAAGTAAGGAACGAACCTGGGAATGCTTAGTGACAACAACTGGAAATGATGACCCTTGGGGAACAGTCTACAGGGTTATTACCAACAAACTCCCTAGGGGGGAGGTAGTGACTACCACACGAACCCCACAAGGTCATATGACAACAACTTGGGAACAATCGGTGAACAACATCTTGAATGCCATATTCAAGGAACCGGCAGTCCCAACTCTACAGGAACAAAATCATCTTTGTCAAGAAAACCTGAACTACAATACACAAATCATGGAGCCCCCCTTCACCATGGAGGAGCTCAGTACTGCTGCCGCCCGGATAAGAAAGAGAAAATGTCCCGGCCTAGACATGATAGAACCCGAAATACTTAAAAAAGTAATAGAATATACACCACAACTTCTATTGACCCTGTTCAACAGATGCCTAGAGGTAGGGAAATTCCCAACAAAATGGAAAACGGCCAACATCAAACTTATCATCAAGAGTCCGACTAAGAAAACAGAGTGCCCGAAATCCTACAGGCCCATCGCACTTCTCTCAGTAGTTAGCAAATTATTTGAAAGGCTACTGCACAAACGAATCCTTCAACACTACGAAGCAGCTGGCCTCCTAGCTGGGAATCAGTTTGGATTTAAACCGGGATCCTCCACAACAGAAGCCCTCAGAAACCTAACTAACAAAGTCAAAGAATGTGACAACAAATATTTCCTCGTAATAGCGATTGATTTTGCCGGGGCGTTCGACTCACTCTGGTGGCCGAGCGTCTTGGGCAGACTCAGGAAAGCTAAAGTACCCATCAACCTCTATAAAGTCATAGAAACCTATCTCTCACAAAGAAAAATTGAAATAAACACTCCATACAAAAAGATCGCAAGAACAGTACACAGAGGATGTCCACAGGGGTCTGTATTGGGCCCACTCCTCTGGAACTTGGTATTTGATGAGTTCTTGAGAATGGACCTAGGCGCAGTGGGGGTGCAGGCCTTCGCAGATGACCTGATTTTGACAGTGCAAGCAAACTCCAGAGCCCAATTGGAAATCCTAGCTAATCAAGCCCTGCAGATACTCCAACAGTGGGCCAAGAAGAATTTCTTAACAATTTCACCGACAAAGACATTGTCGGCGCTGCTCAAAGGAACCCTGCAACTGAGACGACCACCCCAGATTAAGATTGATGGGACAACTATCAAGTTTCCTAGTCAACTAAAACACCTGGGTGTCATACTAGACAATAACTTATCCTTCCAACCACATCTCAAATTCCTAAGACAAAAGATCAGAAACTACTCTGCCATGGTAGCTAGGGTCACAAGGCGAGACTGGGGTCTCAAAAAACGTACCCTAGCCTTATACTACAAGACAACCTTCCTCCCAATAATTACATACGCTTCAGCAATCTGGTATGACAAAACTGCCTTGGTCGTAAATAAGAGAACCCTGGATGCAATTCAACGCACCATCCTCCTCACTACCACCCGCGCCTGCAGAACGGTGAGTAACCCAGCGCTTCAGGTGATAGCAGCAGTACTTCCACTTGATCTTGAAATCGCAAGAACAGGACTCCTCTACTACTTATCTAAGGGAATAACCACCACTTTCTTGGGATTTACAATAGACCCAACAACCAACCATAAGGCAGAAAAGATCCGGCTTCAGTCTCACCTGCTGCAGGTGTGGCAGGACAGGTGGGCAGAAACAACCAAAGGAGCAATCACCCACAAGTTCTTACCGCAACTTGAAAAAATCTATCCAAAATCGCCTACTTGGTTCTTTCCGGGGTTGCAAACAACATACTTGCTAACTGGACACGGCCCCTTTAACGCAAAGTTAATGTACTTCCCCTTGTAGAGGACCCATGCTGTACATGTGGAGAGATCGAAACCTGGGAACACCTCATGTACGACTGTCCGCAATACGAGGATCTCAGGTGTATTCTAATCACGAGTATAAGTACCTCCCCAGAGGGCAAGAGTTCCACCTATTGGATTCAGAGGAGAAATACAGAGCCCTGACCAACTTCGCTCAAGAACTCTTCTCAAGAAGGAGAACCCTATATGCAATAAACCAGGAGTAAAAGGCGACCAGCCAGATAACAAAAAAAACATCCTTTAGGACACACCCCAGAATGAAAATTATGTGGAAGCTACTATCTGTCTACCAAGAAACCCTGCATATGTACCAATAAATATGAGACCTAAATGAAACTGACAAATATACTGAATGAAGATAGAGAACCAAAACAAAGACATTCAACTTGGACGGGACACTATCCCACGAGTGACTACTACCGGACTTATGACTACACTACGACTGATGCAGCCTCACTGCCATGTAGCCAAATGGCGATCTCTACCAGCTCCCTTGCCTGGTACCTTTTTTTCCCTATCCCTGGCAGGGGGGAGGAGGAGATGGTCTTCCTGTTTCCTCCCTCCCCTACCACCCCACATATTTCGCCTGGTGAGGCATGGGCATGCCTTACTGACCATCTGGGGTTGCCTTCCCTATCGACCCCATACTTCTGTCTTTCCCCCCAGTCTTCAGTCTCCTCCCCCTACTCTGACTAATACGGCAGCGTAAACCCCACATAACTAATCAAAATTAACGATTTCTAAACTGAAAACTGAACCACATTAACCCCTTCTGGCTTTTCTAAACTTAAGTGCCCCCCGTTTTTTTTTTTTTTTTTTTAGGTCCTAGCCACCGAAATCTCAGGAAATTAGGTGGCAGGACCTGCCAGAGTGCATATAAGCTACTGGGTTCCTGGTCTGCCTCCACGGGGCGTAAGTGGGGCAACGTTGGGCCCCAATTGGAGTCTAGCGGCTAAACGACCAGAAGAACAACGGTACACGACACTAAACGATCCAAGACCCACACACTTTTAAATCTCTGGCATTTACAGCGTACTGTAACACACCACAATGTAAACTACGCGGAGATGGGGGAATCCCCTGGTGCCGCTTGACCCTAAACACACTTACACTTACACTAGCTCTGGGGACCACCAAGGGACTGTGCCAGGTTTTAAATTTTTCTTTTTGATGGTTACCTCGCATACATTTGTGAAAAGTTGGTTCTGGGTCTCCAAATCTAGAATCCTCTTCATTGAGGTGGTGCAGGGAGTCTAGGAGGGTGTCTTTGAAGATTATCTAGTCGGCCTTGTCAACAGCATATCAGTCATCAGTCTTTGGGCATATGAGCGGGTTAAGGAGTGCTTCATATCAAAGGTGATGGCCCTGTGGTCGGAGGTTGTCCATGCCTCCTGGACCTTCCCGTTTAGGAGGTAGCCTGTCAGGGAACTTGTGGCAAGGGTCACATCTACCGTGGCCTCTCACACTGTACTTGAAAATGTTGGTAGGTTGTTATGAGCGTTCTGTACGACAAGGGGCGAGTTGATCAATATGTTGTCCGTTTCTTGTCCCGTGCCTATCTTCCGAGTTGCTATGCCAAGACGCTGAGCGACAATTTACACCTGCGCAGATGACAAGTTTCGCCGATGGAAGCCCTGTAATGACTGTTTCCAGATACCTTATCGTAGGGTGGATGTCTTCCCTGAGTCTACAATATAGGCAGATGACAGAAAAGTCACCCAGCGGAGTGATGAGGTGTCACACGCGTCTCAGACCGTGCAGAAATGTGCAACTTTCGTGGGCGCCTCCGTAGCCAGGTGGGCAGGAGCAGCAGTGCGTAGCACACGCTTCTTGATAGACCGGGGTTCGAGCCCTTGACTACCAAATACGGAGGATGCGGAAAGGTCAGGGAATGACCACCGCATATCTCGGAGCAATATAGCCTTAGTTGCTAATGCTCCTAAAAACCAAATAACAAACAAACAAACAAACAGCAACTTTCGTGGCTGTGATGTCAGGGTTTCGGATTGCTATTGCGGCCCACGGTGTCTCACCATCATGCTGAATTATCTTATAGTTGAGTGGATACCCTCCTCACCTTCTTGCAGTGAGTGTAGGGTTCCTGCAATAGTATTATGTCACAGTTTATTTCGTCGGGTTTTATTCTGAATTGGTAAACAACTGCTCAGGCCCTCTGCACGTTGATTTGAAGGAATTTGACCTCGGTTGCATTGTATCTCTTATGCAGAGTTCCCATAATCTATTCGAGACTGGTACATACTCTTGCATTTTTGATAAATTGGACACGTTGTTCCTAATTGAATGGTTGTCCTTCCAGTTCTGGGCCTTACAATTTGCGCAGATGGACTCAGCGAATTTGTTAGGGCAGGTTGAAAATTCGTGCCCTTTCTCTGAGAATTGGGAGTTCTCTCAATAGAAAGGGCTCGTTAAGAGCTTTTAGATGGTACCAAATATAAGTCCATAGTGTGTTTCTGAGCTGAGATCTAGGTCCGCGATCTTTAGGGCAATCCCCCACCGGTCACATGAGAACGAGCGGGTGGAGCCCAAGTAAAGAAGCTCTCCTAGACGAACCGAACCCCAAAGCTCAAGAGCGGACGCTCTTCCCCGAGACTGAAGAATTCAGGCTCGCCATCGAAAACCAAGCAATCAACACCAGGAACTATAGAAAATAAATCGCCAAGGAGCTTCAAGTAACAGATGACACTTGTCGACGATGTCACCTGGCCTCAGAAACGATCCAACACAGCACCGCTGGCTGCAGGATGATCACCCAGATACGACCAGGTAGCCAGGATAATACATCAGAAGCTAGTTCGGAATTACCAGTTGATCAAAGAATGTATACTATTGTATTACAAGGACGAACCACAGGCCGTACTAGAGACCCCAGTCCAAAGCTGTACTTGGATCGCACCATAATAACGGTCAAGGCATAACCATTGTCGACATGAAGGAAAATGCTACCTATTTGATTGACATAGCAGTGTTCAGCACCGACAACCTCCTGAAAACCCACAAGGAAAAGATCTGGAAGTAAACAGACCTAAGATATGAGAGCAAAAAGATGCAGCACGCACAAGTCATGCCAAGTCCGATCATCGTGTGAACCACCGGTATGGTGCCAAAATCCATACACATGAGCCCCACAGCAATAGGTTTCCAAGAGAACAGCTACAAGGAACTTCAGGAAGTCGCAATCTTGAACACCTGTAGGGCAGTCTAAGAACTCCTTGACCAACATCAATAACAACCAGACATAAAAACTACCCTATGCACTTAGTACCAGTACCCTTCACGGGATGGAAACCTGCTACATCAGGGAGAAAAAGTGTAATAATAATAATAATAATAATAATATTAAAAAAAAAAAGGCATCTTACCCTTCAAATCCATTCATATCGAAGAAACGTAGATTTTTGTCCAAACTCTTGATCAATTTCATTTCGTCTTCAGATAACGAGAAATCGAAAACCTGAAAATTAAACAGAAAATATACAGCTGCAGTTTCTTGTAGGATTGTACTGACATACATGTGGATCGTGTTGCTCTTTACAGATAAGGAAAAATATGAAGCATTATACAAAAAAGCTTAGTCTTATTAGCAAACAAACAAAGTGGCTAATCATATTTTTTCTTGTACATAATATTAAGAAGCGTATCTTTTTAAATCGTAATTAAACAAAAAGAATACACATGTATTATGATCTAAATACGTGTACATCTTGATTCTAACTAGACAACAAATCTAGATAATAACATACATCAAATCATTATATGTACAACGCATTAGATTCAAAAAATTGGAGGGAAACATACACGTCAAACAAACCTTACGGTATAAGGTTTGTTTGCCGTGTATGTTTGCCATGAGATTTGAACAATTTAGGGTTTTACGAGCATCAGCAACTAAGGCCATATTGCTCTGCGTATATTGTTTGTAAATTGCGTGTGTTCTGAAGTATTTTCTGTTTGCTGGACGAAAAAATCCAAGTTTAAGGGAAAATAAACCATGATACTCTTGCCTAAGACTGACCAACTCAGTCACGATGTGAAAAAGGCCCATAAAAATTCCTCCCGTCATCGACGACTCGAACTCAGGTCTTTTCCACAGGTCTTTTTCAGTGCCCCATCTCTAATTTAATGCTGTTGGAAAAAGAAGATAATCTCATTAGCCTAAAAATAAACAACAAAACAAAATACCCTAAACTTAGTAGAAATAATGAGAACCCCAACATCAACATTAGAAATTAAACAGCCCAGAAAATGTCAAGCTTTAAGTACTTGGGAAGCTCACTGTGTGATTGCAATAATATCGCAGAAGAAATTAATTCTAGGATTCAGAGTGGAAATACTGTACATGCCCTTATGCGGGTCAAAAAATCCTAACTTCTAAACAAGTATCTGGGAACTTGAAAATAAAGATTTACAGAACGACACCCAAAACAATCAGAGAACAGATTACAATCGTTCGAAAATAAAATTCTAAGAACCATCTTTTGACCAAAACAAGATGAAATCACTGGAGAATGGAGAAAGCTACATAACAATGAACTAAAGGAGAAATGCAGAACTGAAAGTATAATTCAAATCACTAAGGTTAGAAAACTCAGATGTGTTGGACATCCTATCCGTACTGATGACGGAAGATACATCCACCAAATCCACACAGGAATCCCAACTGAGAAGACGAGAGCTAGCAAAGCAACCCTGAAATGGGAGGATGGTATAGAGAAAGCTATTAGCGTAATTTTCTGAGGAAAGGTGAACTGGAAAAATAATACAGAGTTCCAGAATTTAGTTATGGCGGTCAAGGACCTCGCGACCCAAGCACCATGGAGTATATAAGTAAGTACAGTATCTCCTTTGACTTTTTAGTATAGTAAATGTCAATGATATTTAGTTTACAATTAAATATCATTCGCTTTTAGGCCTCTTTAATTTTTTTGAAAACCAGCATATTGTAGAATATTTGTAAAATCACGTCTAACTGTACAAACACAATTATCGAGAAAATCTATTATATGATCTTCAAAATAAGTATTTAATAATTACATAAAAATGAGGATAGCATAATGTATTACCTGAAAGTTTGCTTTTATCCTCCCTGGATTGGTACTTTTAGGAATGGCAACTATGCCTCTCTGGATGAACCATCTCAGAATAATCTGAAATTAAAAAAGCATATACAATATAATTGATTATAATCTCCAACATAACAAGTTAAGTGAAGCTGTGCGATCAATGATGTGAAAAATGGTGCTATAAAATGCTTTCTTTAGTGGTAGATGTCACGGAAAAAAGTTTAAACAAAATTAAAATTTTAAAATCTATCTTTTCTACAGTGTAGAATGGCTGCGACCATAACTGCTGTGCTACATGTGAGGACTCACCCGAGCTGAATTGCCGTTTATAGGAATTTGAGAGTATCAAATGAAAGAATGCACACTGATTAGCAGATTTGACAAAAATCGCATATCAATAACGTTTTCCCAGACATATCATGTTCCATTATTAATCATATAATAATACTTCTTGTTCACACTTTACAGCACTGCGGACACGCCAAAGCACAAATGTGTCTGAATCTTTCCACGCAACGACACCTAGCAGCAAAGGCAACTGGAACTTCTTTTTGCATAATTCTTTTCCAAATATTTTGTTTCTCTGATGAGTACTTTATCCTGAGAAATAGGCGTGGTTTAATTTTAAACGCCTAATATGTACATTTATTTCGTCTTCAATCTAACAGACATTATTCTATGATTAAGATTTTATCAAAAAAAACCAAACTTACTTGTGCTGGAGTTTTGTTATGTTTATCGCAGAGTGGCTTCAGAGCTGGGTCTTCTAAAGGCGATGAGTCTGTTCTGTAACAACAATAAACCATCCACACTCTTCAAATAAAACTGATTGAATATTTTGGAATAAATATCAGAATTTGATATACATTTAAGAATTACTGCAATAAGAGTGAAATTATTCTAGTATTAAATTATTTTTAATATAAATTATAATATAAAGTATTCTAAAAGTTTAAAGTTTCAAAAAATAAAAAAATAATAATTATCTTCAGATACCTCAGCGCCAACAACATTTTTTTTCCGAAAAATGCGTTTAAATAACCCCGAATTAAATATACTTAATTAGAAAAAAAAAAAAAAAAATGTAATACTGTATTGAGACTGCAACAAAACAAGAGGCCCAGGCAATAATTTCTAATCCTAGAATTAGTTCCCTCGGTCTAACAGCAGAACACCCCAAGAAGAAAGGTCCATCAATTCTTATTTTTGACTTGGACCGGGAAATTACTCCAGACAGCATCGCTGACGAAATTTTACACAGGAACATTCGAGATTCGACCCAAGAAAAAAGAGACAAGGAGCACATAAAACCAAAATACTGCACCAAGTCAAAATCTCCCAACCTTTGCAATTGGGTAGTGGATCTCTCTCCACAAGCGTGGAACCAGCTAAAACTTCAAGACAGGATCTTTATTGGTTGGAGCAGCCACCGCTTCAAGGAACATGTGGCTGTTCCTAAATGCTTCAGATGCTGTCGTTTTGGGCACACCACCCACACATGCACACAGACGGATCCTACCTGTGGGCATTGTCCCAAAAAGGGCATCATTATAGCAGTTGCCCAAACAAATCATCTGCTCCGACGTGCGCAAACTGCAAAGCAGTAAAACTGGATGCATCCCATTCAATCAGGGACAGCAAATGTCCTATTTACATCAAGGCAAAGCGAAACCAACAACTGAAGACCGACTATGGTAGTGAGGCCTAAGCCATTCAATAACAGTGTTATTAAATTTATACAACTTAATGCTCAGCGAGCACGTGCAGTAGCAGCGGAAATAAGAAAAAAGGCAGACGAAGAAAACATTGATATATTACTACTGCAAGAACCATACACCCACTCCAAGAAAGTTAGAGGCTATCCTCTCACATATAAAATAATTCAAGCAGATGAAGATACTCCCTGGGCTGCCATAGTCATCCGGAACCCGAACATAATGGTCACCAAAATCTCTTCTCTCTGCACAGGTTGGGCAGTATGTGCCCATGTAATTGGCCCCTTAGGTGCCTTCTATTTAATATCACTCTATTGTAGACCCAGTCAAAACATCGGCCCAGCTATTGACTACCTAAGAACTGTTACCACTACTCTACCTAACGCTAAAATCATCCTGGGGGCAGATGTTAACTGCCGTTCTCCTGCTTGGCACAGCCTCACAGCTGACCGACCTGGTTGCCATAATGGGCGGCTTTTGGAAGACTTTCTAGCCACCTCACCATTTAATATAATAAACAGGCCCAATAACCTCCCAACATTCTCCAGTACTATGTGGGAGTCTACAATAGACATAACAATTGCTACAAGATCAATCTCAAGTAAGGTGTCGGGGTGGCAGGTAAATGAAGCCTGGACCACCTCCGACCATAGAGCAATTACATACAGCCTCACAAGAAATATAGAATCAACTCCTACTCCGCACTACGATATCAACCGCTATGCCATCAGCAAAGCCAATTGGGAGCTGTTCACCACTTCTCTCCAGTCAACAATCATGGATCACTCTTCTGATATCCTCTCCCTGAATTCCGAGCAGCATCAAAAGCTTGTAACTAACATCATCACCCTCTCCTGCAATCAATCTATGCCCAAGAAAAAACCTCTTCCAAGTGCTGTACCATGGTGGTCTCAGGAACTCGAACGTCTACGCTGGACTGTTCATAACAAGAGGAAAGCTTTTCAGAGAGGTCGCACCTCTTGGCCAGCTACTGATGTGGAAGCCCTTCGTGAAGACTACAAGAGTACCAGGAACCAATACACTTCCATGATAAGGCAGCGAAAAAGAACTACATGGGAGCCGCTGGTTACCACCACTGGTAACTCGGACCCTTGGGGAGTGGTGTACCGAGTTACTACCAACAAATTGCCAAGAGGAGAAGTAGTCCATTCCACAATAACACCACAAGGAATCATGACAACGTCATGGGAGCAATCCATGATGAATATCTTGGATACTCTCTTTATCAGCGACGCCGATCATTCACAACACAACAGCAGCAAATTTGTCTAGATAATGACAATTATCACATTGACTCTGTGGAGGAAGAATTTAACACTGAAGAACTGCAGCAAGCCCTTGGCAAAATGAAGGATAAAAAATCCCCAGGACTAGATCGCATTGAACCAGAAATACTAAAAAAGGTCGCCCAAATAAATCCCCAATTTCTGCTTAACCTGTTCAATAAATGCCTAACCCAGGGATCCTTCCCAGAAAGCTGGAAAATAGCTGAATTAAAGTTAATACTGAAAAATCCATCGAAGCCTCCAGAACAGCCTAACTCATACCGACCCATTGCCCTCTTGTCCACATTGAGCAAACTATTTGAACGCCTCCTCCATACCAGACTCCTAACACACTACACAGAAGCTGGCCTACAATCCAATTCACAGTATGGATTTCGCCCAGGACGCTGCACAGAGGATGCTCTCTACCAAATAACCCAAGCTGCAGCCAACACTAATTACAAGTACTTTCTCCTCATAACCATTGACATGCTCTGGTGGCCAAGCATTCTTCGCAGGCTAAGATTGGCACGCATACCAGCCAACTTATACAGGTGTATAGAAAGTTACCTTTCCAACAGGAAGATCACCATCTCCTCACCATACCAGAAGCTCACCAAATCTATCTACAGAGGCTGCCCACAGGGTTCGGTCCTCGGCCCGTTCCTCTGGAACATCGTCCTTGATGAGTTACTTGGTCTGGATCTGGGCCCTGTTACTATCCAAGCATTCGCAGATGATATTACCATCTCCATCGCAGCGGACACCAGAGCAGCTCTCGAGGCCGCTGGAAATCAGGCACTACAGATCTTACAGGACTGGGCAACTCTACACAAGCTCCGGATTTCTCCACAGAAGACACAATCCATACTTCTCAAAGGCACCCTACAAATATCAAGGCCACCTCAGATCAAGGTACAAGGAAAAACCATCAAGCTGGTAACTTCCCTAAAACACCTGGGTATCATCCTGGATTCGAAGCTCTCCTTCTTCCCGCACCTCTCATACCTTCAAGTAAAAATCAGAAATTATGCAGCCTTAATCGTCCGAGTAAGCAGGTGTGACTGGGGTCTGAACCGGAGAACACTCAAACTCCTGTATAACGCTATATTCCTCCCTGTTATTACATACGGATCCGGGATTTGGTACCATAGAGCAATAATTGTTCGCAATAAATGCAAACTGGAAACAATTCAGCGAAGTATACTGCTTGCCATTACCAGGGCCTGTTGCACAGTAAGTTCTCCGGCCCTACAGGTTCTTGCAGGTGCCTCCCCCTTGACTTGGAGGTTATCCGTCGAGGATTGCACTACTGCCTGTCGCGGGGAATCCCAGCTACCATCTTTGGACATACCATCGACACCCGCACTGACTGCAAGCAAGAAAAGAAAAAACTAGCTGCCATGCTACTACAAATCTGGCAGACAAGATGGGAGGAGACGGACAAGGGCCTGATAACTAAGAAATTCATCCCGGATGTCAAACTAGTTTATCCAAAGTCGCCGCCTTGGTTCTCTCCTGGCCTCTACTGTACATATATTATAACTGGACACGGCTGTATAAATCATAAGTTGACTACCTTGGGAATCATCAATAACCCCTACTGTACATGTGGAGAAATTGAAGATTGGGACCATCTTCTTTATAACTGCCCAATTTATAACGATCTTCGAGGAACACTGTACACCAGGCTACAACACATACCTCAAGGACAGGAGCACCTGCTAATTTCTGAAGAACAATATTATAAATCATTAACGGAGTACGCACAGAACCTCTTTTCTAGGCGCAGGACTCTACAACCAACTTAAGCCAGGGATAGAAACCTGTAAAGGACTTACTCAAACTTGAAATAAAAAATCTGTACTTAACTGTTTTACCAGCATCGACTTGCTAACCCTGGAACATCCAAAGTAGGATTACCTGCTAACTTTCCATATGGTTTGGTAGGCTCCAGTGGTCTTGACCACTCCACCGCAAAATATAAGTCACACTCAGTACTCTCGCTGAGTGGTTTTTCTACCCTTCTGGAGTTATCCCCTCCCCCTTTTCTCCTGGTGGGGCATATGCTCCACTGTCAATTTACGGGATGCCCTTACCTACATCCCCTTACTCTTACTTTCATCCCCCATCTTCTTCCGTACACCCTGTACTGCCGCACTCTACCTTATTTTTTATTTATTTTTATTATTTATTTACTTATTTTTTTTATTATTATTATTATCTTTTTTTTTTAATTTTATTTTTTTTTATTTATTTGTTATTATTATTATTATTTTTTTTATTTTATTATTATTTTAATTATTATTTATTTATACTATTTTTTTAATTTAATTTTTTTTAATTTATTATTTATTTTTTTATTATTATTATTTTTTTTTTTTTAATTGGTCTCCGTTCAGGAAGCTCTGGCGACTCTGACGGAGACCTGCCAGAGAATAATGGGCAGCTTGGCTACCTCCTAGTGGTGTGTGCGGGCAACGTGGGGTTCCACCAGGGGCCCTGCGGCCAAATGCCACAACACACAACAGAACCCAACACAAAACTACACACTCAACACACTACACTTTTTCTGGCATTTACAGTGTTCTGTATTTCTTCACAGTGTACATATGGCGCAGATGTGGGAAACCACAGGTGGCGCCCGACCCTAACACTATGCACACTATGTATAAATAAAAAAAAAAAATGCTGAAATATGAGGTGAAATGAAAAAAAAAAGAAGAAATTATATAGGATCACGAATATATGAAAAGAAAATATCACATTACTGATATTCACGAGACGTCATATCTAGCGTGTCAGTTAGAATTAGTAAACACGTGCGTGGATTGGTAAAAAGTAAAAACGGGACACTGCACGTGCCATACATATAATTCGTTATCTGTAAAACCAATTCCAGGTGAGGAACCTAAACCGTTATTTAAGAAATCAAATATTTTTTTTAAGCTTCAAGTGTTTTTATAGTAGCATCCAGAACGGATATACTCGCTCATAATCTCAAGAAAAAATGCATTAAAAACAAATAATAAGCGTGTATTATTTCTTAATGCAATAACGTATCTTTTATTTTTTTTTTATACATTTTAGAAGTATTAAGTTGGATGTGTATTTTTTATTTATTTATTGTACCAGATAGTCCTTGCCAAATTCGGGTATCACCGCAGTATATTACAATGCTATACATACAGTATTACAGATACAATTCATAGTATTATCCTACCAGAAGTTATTCAAAATTGAGTTCAATTTTTTTAACTAATTTAAAGATTTTAATTTTTATACACAGGGATCATTTTAATGGGTTTAATGATTTTATTATTAGACAAGGTGTTTTCTGACTCTCAAGGTTATGTGGTGGTGGTGGTCGGGTTGGGAGATCTTGGAAGACTGCCGATCGCGGATACCTCGGACCATTCATATATCTGTGAGGGAAGGAAACATTGAGTAATAATTTTACGTCTGATTGAATTTAAGGGGTGTGTTGTAATGAAGCATTCTACAAAAAAGCATTGAGGTGAATTCCTCTTTGTTTCTATATAATTCATAGTATCGTACAGAGAATGAGGTGTATCCATTCAAAAGTAGGCAACAATCCAAGTCCATCACAAGAACCCTCCAAGTCCATCACAAGAACCCTCCAACACAACACAAGAATCCTCCAAGATGTCTTTCCCGTGAAACGATTTGAGGGTCACTGCTCACACACTTATAATTACAACGGTACTGTACACCCTGCGCCTATCCTGTGGAAATATTGAAATACATTCTAATGATCAGCCAACTTGGTTGTTCTCCAGTCAGCCACAAGACCTCTTTTCACGTGGTAACAATTAATTTGCGGAGCATAACAAAAGGAAATAAAAAAAAAAAAACATCGAAAAACCCAGAACGAAATTCCAGCTAAGCCTTGTTGTGATTGAAAGAAACCTTCTATTTTTATTTAAATTTAAGTAGAAATGAAAAACTACTTCAAAATATTACACATTTGAGAAAAGTAAACATACGTTTTGAAAGCGCCACTTCCTGGGGAGCCAAAAGGAGAATATGCGGTAAAAGTGATCCCAAGTTTCTTACAAAATTCGAATAGCTTGCCTTGTTGAAAATGCACGTGGCACTCCACCTAAGAAATAAAAGACAAATGAATACATTTCAAGTATACACTGAGTGGTCACTTTATTAATTAAGCATCTAACAATAGCAGAGCAGCCTCCACCCCATTAGTCCTTGGAACAGTCTGTATTCGTCGTGGCATTGACTCAACGAGGTGCTGAAAGTGTGCCACAGGTTGCTGGTCCACGTTTACTGAATTGCTCACAGTCGTTGCAAATCATATGGCCAATCTCTACTCCAAAGAACTCATACACCTCATCCCACAAGGGCTCAATTAAATATCAGATCACTAAATCACAATCCAAAGAGGTCACCAGATTTAAATGCAATTTGATAAAGATCTGGTAATGTTTTAAAAATATTCTAGTCCCATAATAAACATTAAATAGCGATAACTGGGATTCATCACACCAGACAACGTTTTCCCAATGCTCCAATGTTGAGTGTTAGCGTTGCTGAACCACACTGCCTTCTTTCTTTCGATGACAGAAGCGGAACCCAGTTCGGTCGTCAGCTGCGATGCTCCATCCGTAACAATGTACAACGAGTTGCGTGTTCTAAAATGCTTCTTTGGTTACCACTCTTGTACAGTACTTTGCTATTTGACTGATTGAAGTCTTTCTGTTGCCCTTGTTAGGCGCTGCTGGTCTCTCGCGTCAATGACCAGTTACTGCCTACAGGTTCGCCGTTCTCTGGATGTTATTCGGTTATAGGACCAATCTCGATACACTCGAGACATAGTCACACGTGAAAACACTACCGGATTAGAGTTTTCGAGAAACACATACCGGCGCGTTTTGTGCCGAATATCATTAAATCTTACTGAAATTCTTGTCTTTCCATTATCGCACAAATGAAGCTTCCACATCCTTTGAAATAAATGTACTTTTATTGCTACGAATATTTGCTTTTGATATTTGCATTATAAAATTTCGTTATAAACATAGGCAATCTGTTTTTACAATCACATTATAAAATTTAAGAAATGCAGATGACAACTTTTACGCCAGATGAATACCAAAAGTAGATATTTAGCCACTAGTAACATATTTTACCTGAGGCTTCGACAAAAGAACCTCTTAATTCGATTAGGAGAGTATTTTACCCCGCCTAAACAGGTTTTTGTATGCTTTTTCCGGAAGATAGCGCTGTTGTTGCTTGCTACATGCCTCTTTGTTCATTCTCATTATTTTTGTTTTTAATGACAAGGTTATAGTTTTTTATTAAGCTAATTAAAAAATCAAACTGGTTTTAAGTTTGCTTTTTTCTCGATAAACTTGCTTGCTTTTGAAGCTTGAGCGTAAGAGAAAGAAAAAAAGAGATAGATAGTGAGAAAAAGTGTAAAAAAATAGAGAGAATTAAAGAGGACACATAAAAAGGAGTATGGGAAGAAGAGAAACAGAAAGAAATAAAAAGTGACAGAAAGAGGGAATGACAAAGAAAGAAAACTAAAATGGGAGAGAGAGAGAGAGAGAGAGAGAGAGAGAGAGAGAGAGAGAGAGAGAGAGAGAGAGAGAGAGAGAAGTGAAAGAACACAGAAAGGAAGAAACAATAGTGAGAGAAAGTATAAGAAAACAGAGCTAAGGTGGAAACAGAAAACAGTGAGAGAGAAGAGAAACAATGAGTGAGAAAGGATGAAAAAAGCAAAGAAGAGCGAGAGAAAGAGAGAGAATAAAAGTGCGAAAAGTGATAGTCCCAACGAAAAGCCCTTCCTGGAATCCCAAACTGATTTCCAGTCATATGCTGATGACATTAAGTTTTACGTTACATCGTCTAACAAAAAGCAGGCTCTTGCCACTACTCTGCAGGCAAATAAAAAAAATCCATTAAATTGAATAATTTCTGGCCTCGATTGGTTTACAGATTAATCAAGCAAAGACGGCCGAAATGTCATTCACCTGGAAGAAGTCACGCAATAATATCGACATTACCATCAATGGATCATCCATTAAAAAAGTTAAAACGCACAAGGATATGGGATGAGGATCTGACATTCCAGGCACACCTCCTGAACAAGAAAACCAAAATGTATTCTGCTATGTGGGCAGTCCACCAGGCCAAGAAATACGTCCTTCGATGTCTCTACCCCATTATGCAGCAACTGTTTGGTCATCAGCCCCCTACAACACACTTCAACAAGTTCTACAGCCTGGAGTTCTGGCTCCTGAAATGGCTCATTTGGCGGACTAGCAACCAGTACACTATTTCTAGAGCCCAACTGTAGATCAATCTCGAAGTCACACCATGGAAACAACGAATTGTGGCAGCTAACCTTCTTGTACTGGACAGACTAATTACAGAACGACTTGACGCTCCCGATATCAGTGACCTAATAAAAACTCCCAGAATTGTCAAAAGAAGTCAAGTGGATACAAGGCTCCTGCTGAATATCAGTTTCAGCAACTCAAAGGCCTGAGACGCATGTTCCCAAGAAACAAGGTTGATTAGATAAACAGTATAACCATCGACCTGGATAAATTCTGCCAGCAGCACACCTACAGACGCCAGAAGCTAATGGACACACACATAAATCTACCGTTATGACTCACACCAGAAGGAATATATGGACTTCCTCAACTAAGGAAATACTGTACCTGCTTATACGTTACGTCACATTTTATCCAACACTTTTGATCAAATATTATCTTGCTTACTTTGGGACACCACGGTATTCCACAATTTTCAAATATGTAATTAAAGAATTCTGTACATACTGTTCCTTTCAGGTTAAGCACACGTGTGGCTCCCTGTGAACGTAATAATCATCCCCCTAGCTTATTGCTGTCCAGGGGATGGCTCTAGAACAGAGCAATAAACAGATGATGATAATAATGTAAAATTATAATGAACAATTGAAAGAAACATTGGGAGTAAGACTACAAATTCAGAATTACCGTACAGTGAAATGGAAATATTGAAGGAATAGGACAATTGAACTTCCGATGTAACAGAAGCAGCGAGAGACAAAAGAAACAAATAACAGGGAATAGAAAGATAAATGGAATCCCTTTGAATACTTATTCAAAGTGCAGGGATTCTATGATATGAGATTTTTTAGTAAGAATACCTTTTATGAGAACTTTCTGCTTTCTTGAAGTTTGCTATGCATAGACATGATGCTTTGCACTGTCTTCTACCCTTGTTAACTAGTTTAAAGCTACATCTCACCACAGGCTCTTAATCAGTTATTTATCACCAGGTGCAGTTTTTTTATTATGAGAGTAATAAAATTTATAGTAAACATTATTTTTGACAAATATACGTGGCATTTTTATACTTTAGATTTTTTTTTCTTATAATAAGAAGTTAATTTATGCTTCCTACCTGTAAATTGGCTGGTTTAATTCTAGAATTAGCATAAACTTTCTGAATCTGTTTGTGGTTAAAATTGGAGAGACCAATGGCTTTCGTCAGTCCTGCATCAAAGACGTCTTCCATACCCTGTGCGAAATGAGAAGAATAACAATTTACAGAATTTGATGTGTGAGAAATCTGTGGGGCAGTTGATCTATATATGTTATTTACCAATAAATACCAATATTTATGAGCTATTTAACGTGAAACAGAACAGAATTTGAGAAATAAAAATGAAACTTTTACTAAACTTTAATAAACTGTTTTTGATTGATATCATACTGTACAAAATGCACTATATTAATTAACAACAAAAATTTTCTTAAAATATCATTGTAAGATTTCATGAACATTAAAGTTATATTCCAGTAAACTCAATCAGCAATCTAATTGTAGGACAAAAGTTCGTCATTCTCTGAGAAGCTTCCAGCATTTGAGTATTGGTGATTAATTCTTGACGGAGTACAGAATTTTAAAACAGTGCGACAGATGGCGTTAGAGTAGCATATTTTCAAAATGGAATCATATATAGATCGTTATAAAAACAAAAAGCTATGGTACAGCTCTTAACGACAACAGTGCTTTCTGGACTGACATCCATGCGCATATACATCATTGTTATTACATATCAGTATAAGACTGTACATACACTTAAAACTCAAGGGAATTTCAATATAACAATATACTAGATATAGTTTGAAACTATTAACAGGGAAGGCTTCCCCATTGCCTTCCTGTCACAGATGATGGAACGTGGATACTACTTTGAGGAAGAAACCACCGCACGACAATTCATGGAGTAGCAATGCCCAAACTCCTTATACAGGATAAAGACAAATTTCTATGATGAAAGGTGTGGTTTTGATGGAAATTGTGGATGGACAAACCATAAATTCTGAGACGTAATTTTGAATAAATGAAAAGTTGTTTTCGGTGAATTTGACAAGATAAGGGCAATGAAGATGTCCTTCTGCAAGGTATAACACCGTATATACCAATGTGCAGACAAGGGACGCAAGATGTTCTCTCTGGGTTCTTTTTTGAAAGTCAGTAATAACATATTAACATACAGATAACCTTAAGGTCTTCATAAATTGAAATCCAGAGATGGATAACGAAGAATTACAAGATTGCACCAACAGGGTCTTAAAAATTTAGAAGGCTGCTTAAATCACACCAATCTTCTAATTAATGTAAAAAAATACGCGAGCAAATAATTTTCATGGAAATGGAAATTCCAGTATTATTGAACAAATACATAAATGAGAAACACGTGATGAAAGTTAAACGCTATAATGATTTTGGGGGACGCTCATATCGAATAGTAAACTCACTTTGAAGAAGCATATAGAACAACTTAAATATGCGTATAGCCTGGTAGGAAATCAAGAAATTACAAGAATTTCTAAACACCAACTAGTAATTCCATACTTCACAAGATGCTTGTGCCCAACTGTGATGTGCCATTGCCATTATCTGGCCTTCAGTTCCCCCCCAAATCAAATTAAAAAGACGGAGGTGGCTGAATATTGGCTGTTAAGGTGGTTGAACAGAGTCACTCACCAAAGGAAAACCATCTTCAGGGTAATCCTACATACAAACTTAAATATTAAACCAGAACACATTACAAGAAATAAAACATACCGCGCTTGCTGGACTGAACACAACAACAACTGGCGCACCGAATCTCAGTGACATTATTCAAGAAAAATAAAACCTAGAATCAGAAGAAAAACAAAGGAGAAAAAAAAAATAATCAGGACAAGAATCATGTTACAAATATTAAATACATATTGCCTAATAAAGATATATTTTAAATAGTTTATTACGGAAATTTTCATCAATCATAAAAGCAAAATAATAAATTTTACATAAAATAAAAGTAATTCCTCAAAAGTTAGCTCACCTTCCACACGTCCAAGAGGTCAGATTCCGAATCCCACATAATTTTGCCATCCTCGTATTTAGGTACCAATTCATCATCGCTCTTATACTAATCAACAGGGAGAAAATACGTTGGTATGATTATTCTCTCTTATTTACACAGGGTAAAAACAACGATTAAAATTGCATAAATACAACTTAAATTATTACATTTAAAATAAGTGCTTGTGATGTGATTTCTAATTTTTATAATTTAATTATAGTCATCAATTCCGGCTCCCTTTATTGCAGCTGGTCATTCCATTTCTGTAAAAGGAGATACTTATCCAAAACAGAATGCCCAATTGCAGTAAGGAAAATTAAGAATTATTTAAAATACTGGTACACGAATTTATAGAACGAAAAATCGTGTTCATACTAAATAAATCTGACAAAATGAAACGTAAATATTCCCAATCAAAACCAGTTGATTCCGAGAATCTATCGAATAATCTTTTTAAATAAAATCAATGCTTTATTTAAAAAATAAATAAATAAAAAACAACAGTATTATCATGTACACGTGCTACTTATATTATAGTTGCACGTGTACATGACACGCTACTTATATTATATTAGCAAAAGGCTGAATTATTTTGTAGAGATAACTGTATGAAATATTAAATAACCACAATAAAAATAAAGGTCTGGGATAAATTTTTCGGTGTTGTTCGGTTATGTGTACCCTCGGATCTGACGAAAACCTTTAAAAGAGCTTATGAATAAGCAATAAAAAATAACTATCTGGTATGTAAGAGACAGTTCACTGATAGCCATGGGAGTAAAAAAGGCAACCATTACATAAAAAAGAAACTTTTTTTTGTTATTGTTGTCGTAAAGTGTTAGAGTACACTAGTTTTCTTAATTTCAAAATACTGTGTATTTTGCTATATGTTCACTGATCATTAAAAACTATATATAAATAACTATAATTTTAATATCTCTCTTTATACATTAAAAAAGTTTCTCCTAGTGATATTTATTCGAGCCAATGTGGGGGGGGGCAATTACGTCACTACAAATAGGCAGGTAAATAATTACATTGTTGTCTTTCAAACTGCCTCCATAATATTCACTAACCTCGTGCACGTGCTTCACTTTATAATACATGACGACGCACGGCATCATTTGATGTTCCATTGTAATGTCGGCTGATGAACGGACCCAATTTAGTTTGTATATTTGTAAATAGTTTAGTATTGTGTAAATATCTTAAATATTTGTATAGTTTGTAAATATTTTAATCCTGCTCTTTCAGATGCAACAATATTCCTCATGCATTATGGAACCAGAAGCAAAAGATCTTTTCCTAAGTGACCTAACGTAGATAAATAATTACATAGTGATATTTATTCCACCTTGAGAATGCCGCGTTGTGAGGGGTGGCCAATGGGAGAAGAGGGATGCAGGTCACGTGATACAAGTGGGCGGGGCAGTTGCGTCACTACTAATGCACAGGTAAATAATTACATAGGTCATTTCCCGATTAGATATCGATCATAGAGGCTGACATCTGGTGAGTATGGGGTTTGGCACACCCAGGGTTCTCAACTGGATATCAGCATTCTTCCCTCAATGTTTTTTTGGCTGGTGCAGCATAAGCCTCAGGCTTCCTTGCACCATATGGCTAATAATAATAATATTATTATTAATTATTATTAATGCATGTGTAGTTTAGTGTTGGGTTCTGTTGTTTGTGCTGGCTTCTTGGCCGCTGAACCCCTAATGAGACCCAACGTTGCCCACACTCCTCCCCGTGGAGGCAGACCAGGTACTCCAGTATTATAGTTATGACGAAGTGTGCTGAAGAGCTACTGGAGTGGGATACAGCAAGCCACTTGAAGATACTGTCAAAGTGACAGCCAAGAGCACAGGGCCGATCATCAAGGATCAACTCTGGAGCGCTGAGCTAAATGAGATGGCATACTGGGACGGCGGAAATCTTGTGATGGTATGTAAGAAACGGAATGATGGTAACACACGTGCTCAATTGGTACAGTAAACTATAGCTCGCCCTCGTGGGTGGCACAGTTGGTAGAATCGCCGTCCTCCCCACCCCGAGTGGAAAAGACCTGGGTTCGAGTCGCGTCGATGATGAGAGGAATTTTTATGGGCCTTTTTCAAATCGTGGCTGAGTTAGTCAGCCTCAGGCAAGGGAAGCATGGTTTTATTCTCCCGGACACTCTGGTTTTTCGTCCAGATAACCGAAAATCAACTTTAGACCACATGTAATTTACAGACTGTATACACAGATCAATATGGCCTTAGTCGCTAACGCTCCTAAAACTCAATAACAACAACTAGCAGCTTTGGTTAATGTAAGTCATGATTTTTCTGATTATTGTTAGAGTTATACCTGATGTTGGAAGCAGGATATGAGGGTTAAAAGTGTTTTAAGATGCAATATCCGATAAGGGGGCAATTAAAGATATTCGTAAGAGAACAATGAGGGAAGTTTTATTGTTAGCTAGAGGATTTTGTGAGAAGTAGACATTGATAGTAGATATTAAAAAGGAATGAGGGAGAACTTATGGTGTATGTATGAAGATTGTGAAGTCACTTTTTTGTATTTGGAAGCTTAGATGGAAAAATGGTTATTGCATTTTACAAGTATATAAAGAAATGTCAGTAAATGTCTTATTTAATAAAAGAAAATTTTGAGAGTTATAATCAACAGAGAACAATCACTACCATAGGTCCTAGGGGAATTTAAACGGATCCAGGTGCAAAAGCCATAATCCTCCTTCGAATTTTCTGTGATAGCGTATTCAGAGTAGCGTAAAATGTAGGCACTTAGAGGGGTTTGAAGACTGCCCCATTTTATTGTAAGATAGAGGACTGAAGGTAGATACTATTAAGAAGTGCAATTTAAGTACATGTATAATATAATGAAATAAAGAAAAATTAATGAATATATGAAAATAAAAGCACCCACATTTATTAGCGAGCTAGCATATATAAAACACAGTCCCATATTTCATTGCTTGGTAGATTTTTCGTTTGGTAATTGAAACACCAGAGATTGTGGGAGGAAAAGGACATACTAACCTCTCCTGAGACCGACTAACGCGGCCATGTTTTGAAAAAGGCCCATAAAAATTCCTCTCGTCATTGATTGGATTCGAACTTAGCTCTTTTCCACCCGGTTCACTTTAGACTTGCCCTGTCAGCGTCAGGGTTTTCTTTCCTGACCTTACTCTTTCGGTTCGTACTGGAATCCATCAAGTCCCTTCTGTAAACCTCTTTTTTCAATTAAAAGAAGACACTTGATTTTGATTTAGCATCATCCAAGTAAACCATCGTTAACTTGGAAAAAATATTCATGGCATATTCCGCCAGTTACAATTAAATACTTTATGAATATTTTCTGTTCTATAAATTGAACCATTTACCAGCGATCGTGATGCATAAGCTGAAACGTAAACTGCATATAGTTCTGTTTTAGATTAATGGTTACAGTCACATTCTCTCCACACTGGGTGGAAAAGGCCCAGGTACGAGTGTTGTCAATGACATAACCAATTCACAGATATAATACAAACGGGTAGATGAAGTAATTCTCAAGTGGCCCTAATATAAAAGTCTCTCTCTCTCTCTCTCTCTCTCTCTCTCTCTCTCTCTCTCTCTCTCTCTCTCTCTCATCGTCATCAACAACAACACACAAATGAAATACGAAATACACCAGTTTGGCAAAATCCATGGCAAGGCTACAAAAGACAACTGATCCAGCCTGGACTTTTGCGTAATACTGATATACATGTATAGGGAATATTATACCTGGTACTGTCATCTAGTGAGAAAAATTAGTCTTGTAGTTTAGTTATTAGGGTTCCTATGTTTCTAAAATATTCGTATCTCAAGGTACTGCCTTAACCATAAATTAAAATATAGCCTGTTGGATAAAATTATCAAATTTTTGATAATTATACTTATTTTCTACAATCAAAGTCTTTTCAAAATTACAGAAATGACGTGTTTTGCCCGTAACTGTTAGCCTTGTTCAGACCTTGTTGAAACTGAGAGGGTTTAGTGTTCTAATCAGAGCTTCATATGAAAGAACAACGATCGCTTACCAAGGCTGTAGTCATGGGAGATCGACGTCACGTCCATGATTTAAGACATCTGCGAGGAATTAACATGAATGATAAAGACCGAGGGCCGGCCACAAGCATGTTCATCCGGTTTTGTCGAAGACGGACCCGCACTCTCAATAATAGTATCGTCCGCGTCTTTTCTGGATTTCTATCAACGAGCCTACCTATCGATTCCTATTGTTCATGCTCCTATTTTTATGCAATAACTGCAATTGTTAAACAATATTGTTGATTAATGTATTAATATTATCCGTATTTTAAATTTTTGTTCAGTATAATATAAAATTACAGTATTTCTTATTTACTGTAAAATTTGAAAAATAAATTTAAAAATTCACAGAAACAGAAGGCCCCGCACGTAATTCTTGAACAGGGTCCCCGCAACTTTTGGTGCCGGACCTGCAAAGACTCTCGGAATTGACTCAGAAATCAGCGAACTAATTTGAACCTACTGACATGCAGTATTACTTGCTTGTTGTATTGTAGATTGTGAATATCACACGTTTCATGTTTAACAGATAATCTTTTTCTCTTTAGTTTAATGATACATTTATGATAGTTGTTAATTTTATTTTATTCATCTCATAATTAAGCTCGTAGAACATCAAAATGTTCATTTTGTAAAATCCCCAACTGTACAGCTGTGATGGGATATTGTATAGTATGGTAATTGTATAATAAAGATTCCTTACCTGAAGTGAAAAGGGGGTGTGAACCAGATAAAGGTCAAGATAGTCCAACTGTAAGTTCTCCAGAGATTTCTGTATGAAATGTTTAACCAAATGACGACGATGCCCATTAAATGGAAGCTGTTGAAAAGAAAGAAGTTGTTTCATATCAATAATTACCATTCCAGTTCAATATTATTAATTATTGTTTCACAAAAAAGCAACTGAAAAGTGCGGTGAAGTCTATTCGACTTAGTTAATGATTAAACAATTATAAATGAGAAAATACTGCGCTTAAACTTTCCAATCATCCTCTACAATTACATATTTATTCAAATTACACTCAGTATCAGAAAAATTGTCATATCCTAATAGTGTAGATTTACATGTACAATATTTGTGTGAGCTTTGTAAAGGAAATAAATTATGAAAATATCAGAAGAGAAAATTTCGCTGTAAACCTGTGTTAGAATATTTCTCTCTTCCTGGTGTATGGAAGGGCACTCCAACCCCACCATTATCCTGGCTGAGAAATGGCTCAAAGTTGCTGTTCTATCATATCCCACACATATCCAACAAGAATCGAATCAGGGGACCTACAGGTTACTCTTTGACTTTGATTCCAAAGTCAAAGAGTAACCTGTAGGTAACCTCATGGCAACTCATGATTATATTCGCAATATAAGATATTAAAACGATGCCGATTTAACTACTTTGGTAGATGGCTACGAATAAATCTGATGCATTTGCACTAACCTATCCGCTGTGAAAATCGGACTAATTATTAATTTTTATGAATTAAATTAATTAATTAAGCAATTAATTAATACAATTAATTAGCAATTAGTCATAATCCACATTAAAACTGATTATGAAAATTATAATTTAAGATTATAAGAGAAACAAATTTAATTAAAAAGCGTGAACAAAATGAAATATCAAAAAAAAAAAAAAAGAGACAGAAATGAGAAGAGTATGGCTATAATGTATTACATTTAAAATATAACAATGGTTGGATCCCTTATAATAAACTATGATAAACGTGAACAATTTACCTTGGTCGTGATGAAAAGATCTTCACGTTTCACTTTACCCTGGTCGAAAGCTTTCTTCAGAGCGTTACCAATATCGACTTCATTCTGATAATAATAGGCCGTATCGATATGCTTGTAACCTGCGTCCAAAGCTGCCTCAATAGTTCTGTCTATTTCTTCAGGTGTGGACTAATAAAAAATGAAGTTAGGACTATCACAAAATGGACAGCATAATGTATAACCAAAAAAATAACTGTTTTTTCCCTTTGATTCAATAAGTGTGTGCACACGATATAATAAATTTAGCACACTGTGCTACATATATCGAGACACTAACGAATATGTATATTTTCTGCAAATTATAGGTAATTATTGCTGTTGGCAGAGGTATCGTATACAATTACACATTTCATGTGTGAAAAGAGTTCTGTGAATTCGAACGAAGACGGTGGTAGGATATCATCAAAAGATGGCATTAAAAGAAAAATTTCGGAACTCAGCTTCAACATTTCAAAGACTTCCACCTAGAAAATTGACATTTCATTTCTGTTTTAATATTCAGTTTTCTCGGTGGCGGTTCAACTGGCGATATCAAATTGAACATCGAAAGGAGGAAATCACCTGTTTCAACAATAAGAAACTCAAGTACGAGAGAGAGAGAGAGTCTAGATATACCAAAGATTCTCAACCCTTTTAGATGCATCCTTAAAATGTGTAATGTGCCCATCGTCTGTACCATTTCTGTTCATCTGCACCTAAGAATGGACTTCCAGTGGACAGATTTTCACGAAATATTATATTTGAGTTTTTCAGAAAGATCTGTCGGCACATTCAAATTTAATTTTTTTTTTTTTTCCTAAAAAATCTCCACGTTATACATATATACAAATGAGTACATAGGATCCATGACTGGCTACATGCACATGCTCTCCTCTCCTGCCTGCCACCTGTTTGACAGGTGATGCGGCTCTTACAGTAACTGAAAATATCAGCCAATAAAAGGGCCAGGATGTGGGACGATGTACACCTTGCAGGATGACTCGTTCAATTAAAGAATGTTCAATTAAAAACTCTGCAAAGAAACATCTATTTGGGCGTAGTTGTTTTTATACATATAGCAGGTTGCGAATACATTTTCTGGGTTTAAGCTAACATTTTAAAGCGTTTAATGTAACTTTATTTAAGCCCTCATTTGAAAATGTGTTAAAAAGTTTGCCACGTTGTGTTTTATCAGAAAATTCGAAAACTATTGTTAGGGCACGCGAAATTAAAACCAATTTATGCTTCTCTCACATGCTGCAGTTAGAAGCATACCACGAATGTATGGTATCTCTTTTTGCGCAGCAACTGCAGTGCTTGGTTATCGTGGTTTAGATTTTGCATTCATTTTATTTGTGTCCATCACAAAAATACTGAATTTGAAATCTGGCTCTTTCCAGTTCTTTCATTTGCACCCACATGTCTTTCGCAAAGTATGCTTATTGGATAACGTATCTCAAAATGAACAAATTGGTGATCAGTTTTGCGAATGGTTTTTGAATATATTTTGCAGTAACAAAATCCTACTCCCCGATCTAACAATATTCAGGCTACTGCATACACATTTTTTTACAAGCACTCGGTTTCTTAGAAAAAAATCGTACCCTCTTGGATTTTTGCATTCCAATCGAATAGATTTTTCAAGTCATATACTGGAAATATCGGCTAAATACAAAAATTGACGATATTTCAATAGTCGCTGTTATTTGGTTTTTTTTAGGAGAATTAGCAACTAAGGCCATATTGCTCCGGCAGACTGGAGGACGTCTTTATCTACCCATGCATCTTTCAGACATTTCCTTGGCTTTCTTTCAATTAAAAAGAAGTATGTAATCTTTTGATAAATAATTTTTTTGTTGAACGTTGGGTAAACCTTTTCCTCTCCTGACTTTCATGAACGAAATTCTTTCAGGAAAGAACTCCTCCCAAAACATTTCTTTACTAACCAATCTGATGAAGATTCGGTTTCATCAGTGGATTTAATATAATATTAGTAGTTTTCCAACCCAAAGCATGCTAACTGTAAAGCAGATCAATAAAATCGGTTTCATCAACTGTTTTCCCTGTCAGAAGTTTTTTTGAGAGAATAAAAAATGTCTACTGTGTGTGAATGTCTGAGTTAGTATTGTTTTGGTGTGAGTAACGGAAAGTTTTAATTATTTCTGATATAAACAAATATTAAGTGTGAACTTATATTTATTCACCCAATGAAAACCTCCACTTTTCTAGTAGCTTCGTACCTTTATAAAGGTACTAAATATTATTATTTGAAAACAAACTGAGCATAACCGATCTGTTTTTGAGTTCATTGCAGATAACGCAAAGTAAAAAAGAGATATCTTGTTCTGTATTTAAAACCATCTTTCTGATACGTACACATGGTCTTTTAATTGAGAAATAGTTTGTTACAGACAACAAAAAGAAAACAGATGCATCCTATAAAGCAGTGCACACTGCAAAACTCGGTTGCTTTGCTAGAAAGTAATAAGCGGTGCTAGATTTATCATAAATTAAGTGACCAAAATGTAGATAAGACTGTAGAGTGAGTGCTCATATTAGATACAGTCACATTTGTTGAAAACACACTAAGTGGAATTAAGACATAGCAGAAACTTTGCAACATCAACATAAGCCATAACCACTTTAAAATGCTAGCTTAAACCCAGAAAATGTATTCGCAACCTGCTATAAGTATAAAAACAACTACACGGAAATGGATACTTAATTAAAATAACTCTGCAAGGAAACAACTTGGTACCATAAGATAAGAACATTCTTTAATTGAACAAGTCGTCCTGCAAGGTATGCATCACCCCACATCCTGGCCCTCTGATTGGCTGATATTTTCAGTTACTGTTAAGAGCCTCATCGCCTGTCAAACGGGTGGCAGGAGGAAGACAGTGCATGTAGCTAGTCGTGTATCCTATCTACTCTAATTGAGCACTGCAGATATTTGAGCATTACAGCACAAGAAAGTTTGGTTGGCACCAAATTTTGTCTTATCTGGTAGTCCTGGGAATAATTATATATGGCGATCTATTCTGATTCAAAGCCAAACTCTCTTCCAGAGCTCCCTCGACAGCAACCTATGTCGAGCGAACAACATGTACGAACATGTTGTTCACATGTTCGGACAGCAGTTGAAAATGAAAAGTCGGATTGATACCAAATTATCAATTTATAGTTCTTTAGTCCCTAGGAAGGTTTTGAGTACAATTCTGACTGCATAATCTTCCTTTTATCCGGACAGAAATCTAGATATATATACAAGGGATTTCATAACAAGTCTGCAACCCTACTTTTAATTATATTTTAAAAATAGCTGATCATCGATTAACACAAAAAACATGAACTCACATAGAAAAAACTGCTACAATAAATACTTGCGCGAAAGAGGATATTTCGTTTTTGCTTAGCCGCCATATTGCTAATTCGTTGCTACAATCAGCGCACAGCAACAATACAATACCCTCCACTTCAAAGGCTGATATCTAGCAGGATCAAACTAAAATTCATACCAGCATGCAGGCCGATTAACACAACTAAATCGAACGCGCCTGAAATGTTACGCGCTGCGTAATTAACTAACTTTTTTTAACTTTGCTGGCATTCTGAACATCATTTTTGGTTTTTTACTTTAATTTCAATGAAACAGTTAGAAAAGCAAACATTATGAAATCCAGTTGTAATAATAAGCCTTTGTATTAAAATGAGCTATTGGTTGCGCAGGGCATTATGCTACGCTAGAAAGATCAAATTCCCTATGAAACACAATAACGATGACAATGCCGGTTTACGTAACTCGTTTCCTTTTGACAAAGTCAAGAAATTTACCTCAAAGGATTTTTATCGCCGGTTATACACAACGACCTGTAATGCTTCCTGTTTGGCAAGTGTGTGACACATACATGCACCGCTGCATCTGCTTCAGGGCCGGAACTCCTGAAGCAGTTGTAGCGGTACATCCCCTCCCTACACTGGAGGATATGAAGCCTGCAACAGTACATCCCCTCCATACATTGGAGGGGATGTACTTTCTTAATTATAATAAAATCTCGCTAAATTCGCACACACTTTGAGGTTCAAGATTGTAGTTAACACCTGTCTGCCGCTGAAGCAATTAAGTGACTTAGCCATGGTCAAGAACGTTCGATCCATCGAGCTAACATATTCCGTCATACAGTCCGGTGACTATAGGTATCAGTAGAAAACAAATTCAATTGCTGTTTATAAAATGGGTGGAAATGAGACATTTGGTACTCCTGTATGTTGTTTTACTAGAAAAGGGAAACAATAAAAATAAAGAAAATCACTTGAATTTGTTGCCGAAGACGATATGAAGGCAAAATATCAGTTAGTATTAGCCATGTAGTGCAAAGAAGCAACGGGCTTTTGCTGCTCCAGAAGGGAAAAAAAAAAAAAAAAAGAAAACACAGAAGGAAATAAACAGATAATGCAAAGCAAATTACTCACTTCCCTCATCTCGTAGGTAACTATCTAACTACCTGAACTCTCAAACTGTCAGCCTCTATCTGCAGAGGTAATTTGTTCAACTAATTAACAACTCACTGGTTAAAAGAAAACTTCCTACAATCTAGTCGAAACTTCTCCTGTAATTTTAATTCATAGTAGTTCTGGAATTCTTTATAACAATGAAAATTCTGCCTTCATTCGTTTTACCAACCCATCTCAGAGCTTTATAAACCTCAACCAGGCCCTTTCTAGGGATCTGGTTGCCAAGCTCTTTAGACCACATAATCGAAGTCTTTCCTCGTACGCTCGCCCTTTTGCCGATTTCACCATGCCAGTTGCCCGTTTTTGCCCCTTTTCAAGAAGCACAATGTCTGTTTTCAGATCAGGTCTCATACCTGGGCACAGTATTCCAAAAGGATATTGTTCGATAAGCCATCGATAGGACACCACGGGATTTCCTAGCTTCCTGTTTACAATGCCCAAGAGAACTTCATTCTGCCCGTATCGCAAACACCAATCCCCTTTTTCCTCAACCGTTACTAATTTAAGAGTATAAGATATTTTGGAGTTGCTATTCTCCAAGTGTAATGCAATATATGATCTCCAAGATCATACATTTTCCTTCATTAAAACATAGCTGCCACTTTTCTCGCCATCCTTGAAGCCTCTTCAAATCTTCCCGAAGGAATCCTTCTCGGTACTGGAACTTGGAACCTGAATATTTTAACATCACGCTCTTTATCTTTCGTCGATGTTGTTTATGAAAATCATAAACAGCAATGGTCTAGCAACAATTGAGAGGTCTAGCTCCGCTCACCAGTTCTCTGATTGGAAGATTTAGTCTTGTCAGTAATTTTCCGTTTTTTTTTTTCGTTGAATGCTTGAAAGGCTGTGTACTTAAAATTACAGAAGTGTAGTTTTTTTAAACGGATTCAATTTTTGTTTAGTCAAAAAAGGTTAGGTTATGTTACATCACTAATTCGGTTCGGATTTTAGGCAAACATTGGCCCACGATTATTTTCAAAATATAGAAAACACTGCGCATTGCCATGACAAATATTGATTCAGATATCAATTCACTGATAAAAATGAACAGTATCAAATCTCTCATTAAATATTATAAAAATAAAATATTGCAATTTTTGTTACTGGAATGTCTATGTATATTGTTACTATAATTGTATTTTTATCTTGAATTTGTATTTCATTTTTCTTATTAATAAAACTAATCATACGTACGTGTATGTATAAATATCACAATAAACAATATAAAACTGTTCGTGACAATTTTTTCATTATACATCATTTTAAAATTTTTTTTTTTTCCTTTTTGATGTTCGATATCCAGCGCGGGCTAGTAACTGAACAGTTCTGGCAATAAGAACAAATTCAGTTTCATTTAATTTTTTTAGAAATTGTAATATTGTATGCTTGTACGTGAGTTTGCTTAAAAGTGGGCCAGTATGCCTTTAATATTAGTTCTAAAGTGACCATATCCTTAGGCTGCCAATGCGAGCCATTGATTTTATTATTATTTCTGTGAAATAATAATAAATCTTTTAACAATAAAAACGATAGAAATTAAATATTATAACTAAATATAATTTTTTCCGCGGAGTGAATTTTTCGTTAATAATTCTTCATTATTTGCTATTTTTCGTAAAATTCTTCACAAGAGTTAGAAACACACACAATTAGACAGCAGTTGGATTACGAACAGACTGCCCTCAGTAAATTTGCAACCACTTTCTGTAACGCACGCTCAATTCACAAATTACGGATAAATTCCCTTGAAAATGAATCCTTTTTGGAGAGAATTAATTCATTTTGGAATGGATGCAGAAACGATGAGGTTCCTGCGTTTTAACCAGTTCTTCGCATAATATAAAGTTAGCAGAGGATGGGTAAAGTTAACAAAAAAGTATAATCAATTATATCTAGGTTTATATAATGCATTTTAAAAGCAAACATTTTACTTACTTGCCACGTTCCTAGCCCAATAACCGGCATTTGAGCCCCAGTTTCAAGTTCAATAGACGCAGCCATGTTGTATGGAAACTCTTGACACACGTTGTCTGTTATAGAAACAAGACGATTTAGTAGGCAGCCCAAAATGAGCAGTTAACTTTATGTGGGGGAATTCAGAAACGAGCTGGTAGTTGTTCCCATCAATTACAGATTAGAAGGAAGAGGCTACAAGTTCCGCTCTCCCATTACGATGATGCTTCCGCCTCGGTGTTTTAACCATACAGTTTTTCATCCCATACTTCCATAAAAAAAAAAAAGTTCATGTTTATACTCCGGGAAGACCAGCAGAGTTTACAATAAATCGATCGATACAAATTGTTAATCGTGTTTAAGCAGCCACGGGCTCGAACCCCGGTCCACTCAAAGAGCGTGTGCTACTGCACTCACGCTCCTGACCACTCGACTACGTCAGTTAGAAGGGGATGTGTGAAGTTAATAAAAAGTATAATGAGTTATATCCAGGTTTATATTTCATATTGAAAGTAAACACCTTACTTACTTGCCACGTTCCTATCCCAATAACCGGTATTTGAGCCCCGGTGTTAAGTTTAATAGACGCCGCCATGTTGTATGGAAACTGTTGGTAGAAACAAGACGCTTTAGTGAACAGCGCAAAATGAATAGTTAGCTTTTTGTGGTGGCCTTGAGAGACGAGTTGGTAGTTGTGTTCAAATACCGCCCTCCTGTCAGGGTAGTGCTATTCACCTGTCACTATTTTTTTTTCTTTTCTTTAACGTTTTTTGTACCGAGAAAACGATAATTATAAGTGGTCACTGCAACTGAACGATACCAGGAAGTGCTACTTGAACATATATTACCGATATGTAAAATGTGAAAATGCGCATTAATTATCCACGATCATTTATGGTTAAAAGTCAAACGAACAAAAGGAAATCGATTTTGCATTCAGGCTAGTTGTGCGCCAATCCGAAAACGAGAACTTGAAGCGCTTGTACTTGTACACTGTTTTGATTTCCAAATTCTGGGAAATAATAAGAGAAGAGGAGGAACAGAGCTTAACGAGGTCAGTCTTTCAGGTAGAAATACAGGTTAAAACAGCATAAAAAAGTACAAACAACGCAAAAAAATTGCAATAACAGGCGTGTCGAGCGGTGACGTAGCCGATTGGTCAAGACCGCGAATGCAGTAATACACGCTCTTTGAGTGGGCTGGGGTTCAAGCCCGTGACTGCTAAATACGATTAACATTTGTATTGATTGATTTATTGTAAACTCCACTGACCTTGTGTTTGTGCCGGAGTATAAACAAGAACATTTTGTTTGTTTTGTTTTATAAAACTGAAATATTCACAGTCTGTGAAGGTTTCAGTACTGCTGTGAATCACAGAAGAGTGCTGCATGTAACTGCATAAGAGGAAATTGCAAGCGTTCTCAATTCCGATTGCGATGTCCTCTTGCGTGTAATTCAAACTACACCCTGACGCACCTATTTGTCATGGGCGCATTAACGCTACCCGTTGCTGGGATTGCGCTCTATGAAGAGATAGTGAAAATTTCTTCATCAAAATGGCTGTGCAAGAACTGCAGAGTAATATTTCCAAGATCCCTAAGGTGGCGAGAAAATCACTATGAGAAAATCATAATATAAAATAAAATAAAGGCAGTAATTTATCATGTTTGTAACGCGTTTTATTTATCCTTTGAGAATACACTGATACGTTGAATTTTCGTATTTGGTTTCGTATTTATTACAAGGGGATACAAAAAGTTTTTCCCCATGTTCTACACGTCTTGGGATGTTGAGATTTGGAACGTATATTACTCGTTCTGTATCCAGTCACCACGCAAAGAGACACATTCGCCCATTTTTTATGGCGCTTCTGTAGTTCAAATTAGACCTAGACCATTTTTGTATGTCTCAATTTATTCTTGAAACCACGCTTCTGTCTCAGAAATTATCACTCCATTGCCAAAGGCGTCGAGGAAGCAACAGTACGCTTTTGTTGAGCATTCCCAAAGCGGAATTTTCAGCAAATCCTTTAAGAATGCAATGTAGTGCCATCTGTCAAGCGAATAATGAACTAAGCTATATCGGCATTCGCCGATATTTTGTGATGTTAAATATTGATTATTATACAACTTAAAAGAATATTGCAGTACATTCGTAATATGTCAGTTCATATTTATTTATTTAATATTTATATGATAATTAATTACAGTAATAGGGGAATTTCGCGTGAAATTTCTATAAGATGCTAAAATGTTCAATTGCTATAAAGTAACTTACAACAGATTAACTGTAATTTTTATTTTTCTTCAGATTATATTTATTACGAATGTGGTTGCTATTCAAACTTCAAGTAGAACAAAACGTTAAAAAATTACATGTAAATCATATTATCTGAAGTGAATAAAAGAAGTTTATCATAATGAAAGGACATTTAAATAGGATCACCTACCTGATATCGAGGACAGCATTAGAAAGGATCCCAAATGTCTGTTTAACATCTCAAGGTGTCCCACCTTAGAAGGTGGCGGATCTACACGTTTAACGTTCCTTTCAGTCTCATCTCACAAATGTTATGGGATTCAAATGGAAGGGATTGGTGGGGAAGGATACTGGAGGGGAGTGAAGTCTTAAGAGTATCAGTCAATCATTCCTGTACCGTGTGGCACAGCGCATTGTCCCGTTGGAAGATGCTATTACTATCAGGGAGCAGCAGACAGTGGTGGACAACGATAATGCAATTGGTCACTGCCATCAAATGCAGTCCACTGTCCTTGCACAATGAGAGTGCAAGATAATTTTATTGATACTTGGTTATGCGTGTTTCTTTATGACTTAAATTGAACCAAGAATGCGGAGATATGGTAGCCATCCAACTTCTAAAGACCGGAAACATCATCTTTACTGCCATTTAAAACAGATATCCACCTTAAACTTAATTGAAGAACGAAGTCAGTAGGTTTCGCCACTCTCACAAAGCACAAAAGGAATTCAGATTTCACTTATTTGAAATAACTGCGACTAATGATCACACAAAAACATTGCACATAGATTCCTGTTAAATCTCTATAACATGACAGCTGTTCATTTCTGGAACGCGGTCCAAACGCATATTTAATGATCTCTCTCTCAGTACATCAGGTGATCGAACTTCCGGTTTAAGGCTGAAGGGAAATTAGCTGGCTGGAACGTCTTCCAGACAAGTTTCCAAAAACAACGTTTTGTTATTGAGATTTGCTAACCTTCCTTCAACAAGCAGAAATATGTTTAAGGAACTCCTTCTGAACAAGGGCAACAACTGGTTGTTATCTGAACTGTTTTATAATTCCTTTGAAAATTTAACGGGAACAAAGAGTGGTGGAAATATTGCTAAACCAGAGGTTTCCAAAGAGTAAGCTGTGCTCCCCTTGGGGGTGGTGCACTTGATTTTTGAGGGGAGGGCGTGTTGTTTTCGTCAAGTATTTTTTTAACGAAATATGGACAAACCATTCCAGTAATCCAGATGCGAAGCGTTTTTTATTCCAATCTTTGAGATTTAAATGTATCGAATTATATATTAATTTATAAAAGTATGAAACTCACAGCTAAATTATGTCAAATCTGTTTATTTGCACTTATTCTGGAAGACGGAGGGTCGCCTGAAATTTAGGAAATATTTTAGGGGAACGCAACGTACAAAATTTTGGGAGCCTCTGGGCAAAGCCAATCTATACTCATGGCAGTATACGACTATATAAATGCAAGAGCATGCTTTTTGAAGATTAAGTCTTTACAAACTACAACTTATTTGATTAACAAAGCCAATTATGTTTATATGCTATTTAGAAGCGCTAAACTACTTCACTTATCTCTAATTAGAATTAATGAATTCCTCATGAAACGTTAAATCGATACGCAAATTACATCGTTTGTTCCTCAGGAATTTCCCAATGTGGAAGACCATAAACGTCTACAAGAAACTGGAATGGCCCGTAGGGGCTTAAAATATCACGTGCTTTAACATTCTGATAATAGATGGAAAGGCACAACAGATATGCGTTTATTATTATTTTTTAATTTTATTTTATTTTTTTCCTTTAAATAGTCATTGTCAATCAAAGCACGTGTACTTATGAATCCTCGTGCCTGAAAACGAAACATAGATAAATATGCTCCGTAGATTTGTTGAATTGTGCACATTCATGATGGAAAAATTGCCAGAAAACTGGCACTCTCTAAGCCTGACCAAAATATAATATAAATTATTTCATTTAAATTTATATTCATTTGCATATCAAGTTCCTGAGATTGCATAATGGGATCGGATCTCTGAAATTTCAATCTGATTGGTTTTGGCGTTTATCAAGGAAAACTACTTTAAATTTACTTAACTGCAATAATTTTATCCGTATTGACATGATTATCACTCTAAATCAGGGGTGTCACTCAGAATGCTCGTGAAGTACGCCACTCGAACGGTTCTTGAGATACCGGCAGTCCCTACTAGGTAGGGACTGCCGGTATCTCAAGAACCACACAACAGTCATGATGTAGCCAAACCATCGGCTTATACTATAAGGTCTTTATCTACTGGCAAAATTCCTGAATCTTCATTTCAGCTATTGCATTGAATTATGCCATTCAGTCCTACACAATTTCGGCTTAGACTTTGATTTAAGACGTTACAATATTAAACATCACGAAACAACTTGTCTTCTCACAGGATAGTTGAGCAATCTACCAAAAGGATGCTAGCCGTAGGGATGAGTGAAATGCGCATTTCCTTTTGTTTTAGAGTCCATGGCCAAAAACGATATCCACAAAATATGATCATTAATATTGCATATAATACTCGCACGGTTTGCTCTAGGTGGGTATGAGAGATGCACTTCGCCTTCTACCAAGTGGTATTGTCACCGTCCTCCCACATTGGGTGGAAAAGTCCCCGGTTCGAATTCCGTCGATGACGTGAGGAACTTTTATGGGCTTTTTTTTCCTTTTTTTTTTCTTTTTTTTTTTCCCACTCCGTGGCTGAATTAGTCGGTCTCAGGCATTGATAGCAAGATTTTTTTCGAGGAAAAACTCTGGTTTTTCGTCCATCAGGCAAATCGACACACGCAATTTACAGACACAATACATTTCGGTAAAGTGTAAAGTATTCATTGTCTAACGGCACCAGGGATTTCCTCATTTCTGCAATGGTTGAGTTAGAATGGGGAAAAGACTGAAGGCAGGGGGGAATCAGTTAGAAATATGGGAACGATAGGGAAAGCGACCCCAGGGATATCAGTGGGGACAAGTCCTACCAGGAGAAATGGAGGGCTGGGGGAGGAGACAGAACCCGTCTCCTCCTCCTCCCTCTGGGGGAAGAGGGGTTAAAGATACCACGCAAGGGAGCGTGATATGGATCGCCAGATAGCCCTGGAAGCGGAGCTGCAAGTTGTCAAGGTCGGTGCAAAGTCAAATTCAGGCAAGTGTCATAGAGGGGTGTAGCCATCGTTCTTGGCACACAAGTCGCATCCAGTTTGTGTTAGCAGTCTTGCTGCCAGGCACGGTTTGGTCGTGGGTGGATGTATACCTCGGTTGTAGACCTGCATTTCTGATAGGTTCGCATTTATGGGCTTTATGGGTTGCGTAGTCAGGTGGAACAGTGTTAGTCTAGATACTGATATCCAATCCAGATGCTGGAATACACGTGAAGGTAACTTTCCAGATGACTAATATAATAAAGATTTTTTTTCCACCTTTCTCGCCTTCAACTATAAAAATCTGCCAATGAAACTCTTTCTGAGTTAATCAAGTGGTCTGGTACAAATAAATTGCGAATATTTGCTATTAAAAACAAAACTGATGGTTTTTAAGGGCAAGTTAGATTACAGAAGACCTCTAATATAAAGACAGACGGTAAGCAAATTCCTTTGGTACCTCAACTAACACATCTTAGAAACAGATGATTTGGAATGAACTTATCAATATTTGTCAATCACGATGGGATTCCAGTACTACTGGTCAAGTCACCCGCTCTTTTGTTCATGCAGTTTCCTTGAGAGGAACTTATACAAGCAATACTTGTATAAGTTCCTCTCAAGAAGAACGTTCGCCAATGGTTTTCTCCCATCTTAACAACGTCATATACATTTACTGGGCACGGCTCTATCAACTCCAAACTATTTCAATTTGGATTTTCTGACACCAATCTCTGCTTGTGTGGTGCTGAGGAAACCTGGACGCACATTCTGCATCGCTGCAACCCGGCGACATATCTGAACCACAAACTACTGTTAGCAATTTTTCTGAAGGAAATGAAGCGGCGCTGACGGAAAATTCCCTATCGTTCTCAGCTATAAAACAATTCTCCTCCGCTGTTTTCACCAAAAGAAAGCAACTCGAATCTATCATTATCTCAACAACAAGGAACCAACTCAACTGCTGCAACGTCTATAGATACCTCCAGAAGCTGACTTCGCCTGACATCTTATAATTTACATTACAGCATCCTTGCTGTTTTACATCTAAACTATTTCAAAAGAACTCACCTGTGTTCTTTTTATTTATGTGCCCCCCCCCTTTTATTTATTTATTTTTTCCCTTTTCTATTTTTTTTTTACCACAGTTTGGGCAGCTGTGGGATATGGGATTTGCTGGCACCCACACGTATAACACAACCTTCAGTGGGTGTGGTTCTTGTCCTTTCTAGGACAGACAATGATTGTAGGGATCCACTCCCTTGTTGTTAGGGAAACACTTAGTTGTGGCCCACTTCCCCGTTGTGTAGACGAACATTGGGCAGGTTTTCCGGGTGAAAAGTGGCAAGAAACAATAACGACACACACTGTACAAACATAACATGCAATTCTGACCATTTTACAGAATTTCTGTATAATCACAAAGTACTTCGGCGGAGTTGAACTAACGTTCCGGAGCCGCCGTACTATACATATGTCATCATTGTGCTCTTCTACAAGCATTTTCCAGTTTTGACCGAATCTCACCCCCAACCCTAGTTCTTTCAATTTTTTTAATGCTAACAAATGGTTTATGCAGTCAGAAGTAACTCCAGAGACAGATGTTATAATTGTTCAAAATGTCCACCTTCTTCCTGAATACAAGCCTCACATCGACGTCTCATGGGCTCGCGAAGACGATGAAAAATTCCTGGCATGTTTCGTATTGTCTCGCAACCTTCCACAATTCGATTTCGGAGAGTTTCCACATCAGCTATCGGAGTCGAATACACCAATGACTTCCAATGGCCCCACAAGAAGAAATCTGTGGGTTTAAATCAGTAGAGCGTGGAGGCCAAGCAGTTGGTCCACCCCTCTACTTCAGGAGTCGTAGATCTTAGTCGTCCTCTGTCGGCAGCACGAGGTGTAAAGGTCCCATTTTCACAAAGGCGACGACGGATACCTTCAAACGTTTTCCTGTCTGGACATCTTCGTTCTGGGAACCTTTTGTGGTACAAAAGACGAACCTCCAGAGCATTGCCGTCCGCCAAACGGTACATAAAGTACATATCCGCTTGTTCCTGATTTGAGTACATAGTCGAAATGGAAAAACCACCAGATTCTGTCAGTACCTTGTGATGAAGGAATCACCTGCGGGAGAGAAGACATTCCGGTTAATAATTCGGAGACCAAGCATTTCCGGAACTATCTTGATATAAAATATTTTTATTGTCTACCTATGAGGATTGCTGTGTATTTTTGACACACCCTGTGTGTACATATATACACAGGAGAGGTAGGTAACATCTAAAGGATGTGAATCGCATAGGAACCCATAACCGGAAACGTCACGGGAAAGTAGTAGCAGAGGCACAAGGAGCGTGTTTGTTTGTTTGTTATTTGGTTTTTAGGAGCATTAGCAACTAAGGCCATATTGCTCCGGGATATGCGGCGGTCATTCCTTGACCTTTCCGCATCCTCCGTATTTGATGGTGACGGGCTCGAACCCCGGTCTAATCAAGAAGCGTGTGCTACGCACTGCTGCTCCTGCCCACCTGGCTACGGAGGCACCGGCACAAGGAGCAGAAATGACACAAGACAGTAATTAGTGGCAAACATTTATTTGACATAATATTAACAATGGAGTACGAGATGGATGCATTTCATGATGTTACAACAGATGCTCGAAGGTTCTACCATGAGACGCGATGCACGCGTGACACCGTGTCCGCCAATCCTCGATAAATCAGCCGGTCCGCCAATCCTGATTTAAGCGAGCCTTGATAAAGGTTCGATAAATGAGGTGAGCGTGGGGGCCAGGCCAGGCAACGGTCCACAATGGCCCATCCATCGACGCCGAAGACGCCTGTTCAAATGGTCACGAACACACCTTCCATAATGAGCAGGCGCCGTCATGTTGAATCCAAATGTTGCGTCTCATATTTTCTGGAACATCGTCAAGTAACCCTAGCAGAACTTGTTCAAGAAAGATCCGATATTTAGCGGAGTTCATGCGGGATGGTAACAAGTATGGGCCGACTAAGCAGTCACCGACCATACCTGCCCACACATTTATTGCGAAGCGATGTTATGCCACATGGGGGTGCACACCGTGTGGCTTGTCGTGAGCCCACACATGAGCATTGTGCTGATTGAATAAGCCTTCCCGAGTGAAATAAGCCTCATCCTTCAAACAGGCTGGAAAATTCAAGTCTGTTGAACACTTTCTTGGAGAAACCACTGCACAAAAGCCACACGTGCAGGATGATCTTGTGAGAGTAGTAACTGAACCCTTTGGAGATGAAAGGGGTGTAGGGAATCGTCGTGCCAGACACGCTGTACACTGCAACGAGACACTCCTAAGGCAGAGGCAACGCACGTGTGCTGGTAGTAGGATTATTCTGGACGGCATTCAACACACTTTCTTCCATAATGGGAGTTCGTCGAACGTGGTCTGCCCACACTACTCCTGTTACCTCTAAATGACCCATAATCGCACAAATTCTGATGCACACGCGCAAACAAACTGTGGTACGGTACATGTCTGTCTGGGAAGCGTTCTCCATAAATTCGTTGAGCGGCTCGTCCATTGCCCTCTGCTAATCCATACACTAGGTGCATGTCTGCCAGCTCACAGTTCGTATATCGATGCATGCTCTTCGTGCGGCGACTACTGCTTGAATGAGTAAACCAGAAATTTTCCCTCCCGCGAACTGATGAACAGCACCGTCTACCGACTTACAGTGACGTTTCCGGTTATGGGTTCCTATGCGATTCACATTCCTTTAAATGTTACCTACCTCCCCTAAACGTTTGTACCTATATTTTTGAGACACCCTGTATATACAGGGTGTTTCAGTTAAACGTTTCAGAACTTCTAAGAGGGGTAGGGTACATCCTGACAACTCGAAATCATATAGCAATGTGGGGTCGGAAATGCTTTCCTGGAGCGGTGTTGTACACAGAAGCACCATAAAGAAAAGAGACCGTAAGTGAGAAATCGTTTTAATAATACATGAAAAGAAGCAAAAGGTACATGGATTAAAGTAAGTGTTCGAAGTTTCTTCCATGGCCTACAATGCACGCCTCACATCTCCGACGCATGGACATCCGAACATTCTGGAATACTCCAGGCAGCGTGTCCAGACACAGCAACCGGAGGATTATGCACCTCGTATTGCTTTCGCACAGTGGTACCTTGGAAAATGTGCTACAAATCCCCTTTTTCCTGCTGAAGTGTTGTTTTCCGATGAGGCATCCTTCACAAGGGAAGGAATTTTCAACACGCATAACGAGCATATCTGGACGGTCGAGAACCCGCATGCAATACGACGTCGTGCAGCACAGATTCGATTTTCGGTCAATGTATGGGCCGGTATTATGGGAGATCACCTCATCGGACCTTACCTGTTACCGTGTCGTCTAACCGGACCTATCTACTTGATCTTTCTGCAGCAAGTATTGCCACAACTTTTGAGAGATGAACAGATTTCTGCATCGACGCAACAGACAATGTGGTTCCAACACGATGGAGCCCCTGCCCATTATAGCGGAGATGTTCGTAACTACCTGGATGTCACATTTGGTCAACAGTGGATCGGACGTGGTGGTCCCGTGCGTTGGCCTGCTCGGTCACCCGACCTATCATGTCTTGATTTTTATTTCTGGGGTCATATGAAATCGCTAGTTTATGACACCCCTGTTGACAATGCTGAGGAGCTGGTTGCAAGAATCGCAGTAGCTGCCGAAGAAATTCGAAATTCGCCTGGAGTATTCCAGAATGTTCGGATGTCCATGCGTCGGAGATGTGAGGCGTGCATTGTAGCCCGTGGAAGAAACTTCGAACACTTACTTTAATCCATGTACCTTTTGCTTCTTTTCATGTATTATTAAAACGATTTCTCACTTACGGTCTCTTTTCTTTTTATGGTGCTTCTGTGTACAACACCGCTTCAGGAAAGCATTTCCGACCCCACATTGCTATATGATTTCGAGTTGTCAGGATGTACCCTACCCCTCTTAGAAGTTCTGAAACGTTTAACTGAAACACCCTGTATAAACTTAAGTGAGAATAGTAATTAAAAAATAAAAATAAAAATAAAAAAATAAATAAAAATGCCAGCAGCATGGCAAGACAGAAG